>NW_026652279.1:42559774-42833661 GCF_009828535.3 Hylobates moloch
AAAAAAAAAAAAAAAAAAAAAAAAAAAAAAGACTGCAATATCAGCTCTTCCCCAAATTTTCAGGTTGCCCACCTGCTGTATAGATTTCGGACTTGTCAGCCCCCACAATCACATCACATAGGTTAATTCCTTAGAATTAATCTCTCTCTCTCTCGTTCTCTCTGTCTCTCAACAGGGTCTTTGTGTGTCACCCAGGGAGTGCAGTGGCACAATCATATCTCACTGCAGCCTTGACTTCCTAGGCTCAAGTGATCCACCTGCTTCAGCCTCCCAAGTAGCTAGGACCACAGGTGCATGCACAATGTCTGGCTAATTTTTAAATTTTTTGTAGAGAAGGGGTTTCACCATGTTGCCCAGGCTGGTCTTGAACTCCTGTCCTCAACACTTGGCCTTCCAAAGTGTGGGGATTATAGGTGGGAGCCACCATACATTGCCTCTATCTCTCTTTATGTATCTCCTTTTGGTTCTATTTCTGTAAGAACCCTGAGTAACACACCATCCCAATTGGGATTGATATATATTTTTGATAGAAGCACATATGATCATTTTCTGATATCTCCTGATACCATTTTACCAATTCCCACTGCCAGCCCCTAACTTCTGGATCAGATGAATTAAACATTTTCTGTTTCCATTCCATACAGTGCTTCCATGGTGAACTTTCTCAAGCAGAGGTTCTCAAATGATCCTCCAAAGCACAGATGTTCCATTTACTGGGACAACATGTTTTGATGCCAATATTGAATGATTCCAGTCATTTCCGAATTTGAGGAAAAATTACTATAAAAGTTTGTCATTTTAAACATTTTCCTCTTACACATTTTTCTTAAATTGTGGATGCTACTACCACCTGTCTATGCTAAAATCTAGTTTTTGGTATGAATTTAGGCCAAAATGATCTACTTACTTATTTTAAATTTCGTAGACCAAAATTTTCTGGTATTCCACAAAGATAAACATGGCTTCCAAGTGCCAGGCACTTAGCCAATCTTGAGGTCCACTGTCCTAAAACACAGCTCTGAATTTATATCTCCTCCCTGCTTAGAACCCTTCAAAGCTTCCCTGTAGCCTAAATTTAAAGGAGAGCCCTCGGTCATTCCCTCTGCACTTACAAGCCCAGCCACCAGCTCCTACTTACTTCCTATTGCCATGTGCATCACTTGTCCCCCCACTCTCTGTTGCTGACCAGTTTCTTTGAATCCAGATTTGCTCCTGTTCCATTCTGAAAGACCAGTCTATAGTATCTGGCCAGACCCAACTATTTAATTCTCCATTCAGCCAGCAGAGGAGTGGTTGGACCACCAAAGAGATAAAGTACAAACTCCTCAGTGTGTATTCAAGGCAGCACCCGTCCAGGTTCTAAATGGCCTGCCTGCCATTTTTCACTGCACCCCCCCACCCCACCCTTTGGTGTCCTGGTCATGCCACCATGCTGTGCTTAGGGTCTCCCTGTCTTTGGAATCCCTTCTCCCATTTCTGCCTATCGAACTCTTTATCATCTTCCGAAGCCCAGCTGAAAAACCTCTTCTCTCCTCAACTTCTCTCACCCAGAATTATCCTTCCTTCCCTATATCCCTCTCTCTGCCTTTAGCAAATAGCTCTCCAGGGAAGCTGAAACCATTGTGGATATGTGTTTATGGCTTTTCTTCCATACTAGCCTCTACCACAGCAATATAGTCTGGTACATTGTTACATCTTTTCTTCACCCAAGTTTAATAAGATATTCTGAACCCACAAAAAATGCATTGCTGTGCATCAAAAAGCCAATTTGACAAATAATTGCATTAAAAAGCAAAATTATAAACTTTTAAATTAATTGATGGGTGTCACACTTAGAAGTCAATGACTACACTTTTGGTAGTTTTTGTTTGTCTTAGAAGATATGTAATTTGAGAGGCATTAAAGTGTCATTTATCCTAGGACAGTTACTGGCCAGGTGCCTGTTCATACCATGATACATCAGTTCTGGCTGCAAACTTGGAGGCTTTGTACAGGTGAGGAATTTAAGGCTCACAGAGAGGAAGTGACTTGTTCACGATCGTGATGTGTTATTAAAAGAGTTAAGATTCAAGTCCAGGTTTCCTAACTCTTAACCCAGCCTTCTGTTGGGTTTGTCACTAATTATTATTCTTTTTAAGGTAGGGAGATCCACTTCCCTTTATGTCTCTTTAAATTAGGAGAAACTCTTGACCTCCCACCCGTGAGCCTACCCATGAGACTCACTACAGGGTGAGCCAGAAAGGGAGCCACATAAACGAAGCTGGCAGGGAAAAAGCCTTCTATCCTCTTCCTTCATTCAAAGGCTTCCTCACCGTTTACCCTAACTTCTGAATGCCACAGTTCGAGACTCACTCCTTCGTTCCTGATTAAAATGCAAGCTCATATAAAAGAGGCACATTGAGTTTCATGAGCCATCCATGTCAATGCCTCATTTATCAGCTCCCTTCTCTTATTTAATTTTCAAAGGGTGAGGGAAGACAACATGAGAAGGAAAGAGACCCAAGGAGAGGGTAGAGCTTAAAAAGACAAACCTCATAACTTATGATTTGGGGGTTTGGGTGTGTCTCTGTGGCTAGACTGACTTCTAATGATATGATGTGTCCTCCTTCCTGCCTTCTCTTTTAGCCCGCAGTATGTAGAAGCCGTTTTAAATATGTGGTCTTCTGAACCGTCCCCACATTATTCTAAAACAATGCCTCCCTCACATATATTGGATTACTTATCTGGCAGGGGCGGGAAGGAAACCAATGGGATGAGATACATTTAATAAGTGGAAAGTGGTGGAAGGCAGAGGGCAGAGCAGCAACTGCCCACGTTAGAGATGGAACGCCCCAGACTGAAAGTATGCAACTCACCTCGAAATATTTTCCATGTAAAGGAATAGCCCCTGTGCACCCCGCCCTGTGGGAAAACTGCCCTGTGGCCTGGTACGGTGATGATTTACTCAAGTTGCTCAATACCCAGGGAGTTCCTTTGCTTTAAAGAGTGCAGATTTTTTTAAAGCTAGAATTATATTTCTTGTTTTTTCTTTATTGTGCTTTCATTCAGTTTGTTTTCCTATAAAAATTAATCATACCCATAGTGTTGATGTTTCCAGACACATTGAAAGGTCTAAAAACAATTGCTCACTAAACAAACCAACTTGCAAAGCAGAAGAAAAAGAAGTGAGACTCGCCCAGTAAGCATGAGATCATTTTTTCAAGTTCATTACCTCTTTTCCTCACCCAAGTTTGTTGTACCAGAGAACACACAAACCACACCTCAAACTTTAGTTCATGCTAGAGAAATTTGAATTAACAAAGGAGAAAAAAAGAAAAGGAAAAATAGGAGAGGAAGAAACAAAGAAACACAACATGCTATTGCCTTAGCCCTGACCCTGAAACTCAGCACAAGAACAGACACTTGCTTGGCTCAGAGGAAAGATGAGTGTGGAGACTGTAGGTCACAATTGCTGGTCTGCTTCAACTTAAGGTAGAATAAGTCCCTGGAAATAACAAAAAAAGGAGCTTTCTCCCAGGGCCGTCACCCACGGCTCACAGTGCCCATAAGTTTTGCTTGCTTTAAAGCTCCAAACCTGTGTTGACTAATACAGTAGTTAGTAGTTGCATGCAGTTATTTAAAGTCAAATGAATTCAATTAAATAAAAGTAAAAATCAGTTCCTCAGTTGCTCCAACCACATATCAAGCACTCCCTAGATACATGTGGTGTCTGTTGTCTAGAATATTTCCCTCATCACAGAAAGTTTTATTGGACAGCACTGCTCTTGATTCCTGGTGCTCCTAGTATGATGGCAGTCATCCACCCATTGGAAATCAGGGACTAGCTGTAAGCAATGGCTCAGGAGCACTCAGTTGCACGAGGGCCTCAGGTGTGGGCATTGCCAGAGGGATGCCCAGCTCCAGGGCAGGAGTACCATGGAGAGTCCTTGGGGCGGGGGGGCAGGGGGTAGGGCAGTGTGTGATGACGGTCGCCCCTCACCAATGTGGTCTCTGTCCCAGTTGGTGAATGGTGGCCCATCAAGTTTGTGGGCAGCCTGCATGGCTATCAGGTGCAAATTCCAGAGCATATTTAAAGGCTGTCTGGTGTTTACTCTGGTTAAGATTGTAAGCAGGAGAAGTCAAAAAGAAGTTCTGAGTTTTGGCCGGGCGTGGTTGCTCAAGCCTGTAATCTCAGCACTTTGGGAGGCTGAGGTGGGTGGATCACGAGGTCAGGAGATCGAGACCATCTTGGCTAACACGGCGAAACCCCGTCTCTACTAAAAATACAAAAAATTGGCTGGGTGTGGTGGCAGGCGCCTGTAGTCCCAGCTACTCAGGAGGCTGAGGCAGGAGAATGGCGTGAACCCCGGGGGGTGGAGCTTGCAGTGAGCCGAGATTGCGCCACTGCACTCCAGCCTGGGCATCTGAGTGACTCTGTCTCAAAAAAAAAAAAAAAAAGAAAAAAAAGAAAAGAGAAAAAAAGTTCTGAGTTTCTTTTTTTCCCCTTGATTAAATGATGTCTAAGGTCTCCTTTGGATGTAAAGGTCTTTGATTCTTCCCAGCAGTTAAAAAAAAAAATAGGTGAGTTGATTTTAAAGACTATTTTATAGCAGAAAGCAAAACAATCTGTTGGAGCAGAAAGCAAAGTAAGAAATTTTTCTCCTCACTGAGAAGGTTAATAAAAAGAAAATCCACTTCTTCACAGGGTCTGAAAACTATGTAACCTAAATTTTGTTTATACTCAAAGTATATATATCTATAAAACCTAAGAGTTCTTTCCTGTTGTGCTTAGCAACTCAGGCAAGAAATGTTCAAGAAACATTGTCTGTCATTAAAAGAAGACATTCAAGTTAACAAAACTTCTTCAAAAATTTATTTTTATTTTTTTAGAGATAGGATCTCACCGTGTTACCCAGCCTGGACTAGAACTCCTGATCCCGTGGCCTCAGCTTCCCGAATAGCTGGAACTGCAGGCATGTGCCACTGTGACTGGCTACAAATTCTTAAATGGCTTCAAAATCTTTAAAACTAGTTAGAAGTGGCGTTTTAGGTTTATAAACAAATGCAAACATAAAATAATACTAGCATTATTTGAAACTTAAATTTGTATTTTGTATGAAAATGTCATCAGAATGAAAAATATCTATATGTCCTGCAGATCATGGTGGAGCAAAGAATTGGTAAGGAGTAAAAACAAATTATGTAAAAATAACATTGCATAGATAAAGCTACTTTGTTGACTTCAACTGACACATTTATTAAGCAGAAGTGTTTGCAGACAATAACTGGGAGTAAATTGCCTCACACATTTCATTACAGGTTCGCAGGACCAAATGATTTCTGACAGGAAGACCAAGAAACTTTCTGTCTGCTAGCCTGAACAGATTATTAAGAAATACTACGAGCTATTTCATTAAATTTTCTGTTGCTTTTCTGACTCCACAAGGAAATTGGGGGTCTACAAAGGTGTCTGTCTATGTGTGATTTAATCAGGAGATATAGGATTTCTCAGGGTGCTTGGATTTTCTTGTTCTTTCTGTGGGGATATCTGAGGTTGAAAGCAGGATGGCTGCATAATATCTCCAGAAGTTTACTGACAACAAGACTTATATCCAAGGTTTTAAGAAAGCAATTTCAACGGTTCAAAGTAAAAGAGAACAGGACAGCCACAATACCCTAAATTACAAAGAAAAAAATGACAGACTTTATGAATCAAGAATGTAACTTCTTCCCCTTTCCCTCCCAGTCCGCTAGCTTCCCTCCCAGGAGAGCAACCCAACCCTTGAGCCTGGGGGATTCCCTGCAGAGGGAAAGCAGTCTACTCACAGCGCCTCCTCTTTCTGCTCACACGGTACGGCCCACTCCGCAGTCTGTACCCGACCCAGGTGCTTTTCTACCCTCCTGCAATTCTTTGAACCTCTAGGACCAGAAAAGGGTGGTCTGTGATTGGCAGGAGGCACCTCACATGGGCTGAGCTTGCCGCTGCCTGCCCTGCCTCGCTAAGGCGAGGGAGTAACCGGAGGCTGTCAGTAGATTTCTGCTGCTTTGGAATGCGTGACTCTGACAGATGGAAGCACCTTGACAGCCACACTCATCGCTTTCCTGGATCCCTCCTAGGTCTGGGCTTTACTGGAATGCAAACTCAGGGATTTTATTTTGATTTGATTTGATTTGTGTAATTTGATCCTTACTCCTGCTTTTGTGTGTTGAAGGCTTGTTAGTCCTGACCGCTCACAGCGATGCTGATATGTGCTTACCTGTGTAGGGCCATGTCCAGTTTTAGTTTCTATAACTTGCATATGCCAAATTCAGAGAGACAGTAGTTGCCCAAGTAATGCTCATACTGTAGGTGGCCCAAAGACTGATAAGGAGCAAGAGATGTGGAAAGAAACAGATTGGGAAAAATTCACGCAGAGAGAGGGCTCAAGTGATTATCTGATGTCCAATTCTTCCCTCCCCTCTTCTTCCCTCCCTTTCTCTTCCCTTCCCTTCCCTTCTTTTTTCCTTCTTCCCTGACTTCTGGAGCCATCATCTGTTATACATGGCACCCAGAACATTATTTTAATGGCTGCATAACCTATCATGGTATACATGCACCATCGCTTGTTTAACCTGAGTTAGGAATCGGTAACCGCAGTAACGTTAGAATTTACTGAGTGCTTTAATCAGTGGACTTGGGAGTTCCTCAAGGGTCAGCGTCATCTCTGTTGCAGGTTAGCTTTTTCAGGAGCAGACTTTGAGACAAAATTTAGTGTGCAATATATTTATTAGAGAGTGCCCTGAGATTAACACCCATGGCAGGGAGAGGGAAGAAACAGGACTGGGTAGAGAAAGAAGCTGAGCTGCAATATAGATGGGACAGTCTTAAGCAGCCCTCCTCAGGAAACTCTGGAGGAAGATGGCCTGTCAGAGTAGCTCTGCCACTGGGCTCCTCTATGATCTGCCCTTCAATGTGGGTTGCTCTGGGAAGGCAGCTTTCTGTAGCTGAGGCAAGTCCTGAAAGGGGCTGATAACTGGAGGCTGGAGGTTGCAAGTACTCCCAGCAGCAGGGCAACCTCCCCCTTGAAGGGGGACTGCATGGAGCACCTCTGTGTCCATCGCAAGGCCTTATTCCTCTGCAGCTCTCCAGGGCCTGGTTAGATAAATTATCATATTTCACACAATAGAATTCTGTGCAATGGTTAAAAATGACACCACAGATAAACATTTAATGTCATGGCAATAAGTTCAGTCATTTATTTGACAAATATTTATTGAAAACTTAGGATGTGCCAGGCACTCTTCTAGAGGCTGAAAATGAAAAAGAGGTTTACAAAATAGTTTGTGTAATCTGACACATTTTAATTTTTAAGAAAGTTTACCTATGACTTAAAAAGTTAGAAATAATATACAGCAAACATTAACCAGAATATATCTGAATGGTAAAATATGGGTGACTTTTACAGTCTTCTATTTTTGCAGTTCATATGTTTACAAAGGATCTATATTATAATTATAAGAACATATAAGTTATTAAAAACATGTGCTGTCCTGGAAATATTTGTGATAAAGTCCAACGAAGCAAACAAGGACCTATGAATTTTCATTCATGTCTTAGGCATTTTATGTTCCATTACCATGATTATATGGGGAGAAAACAAAAAGATTTGAAAATCTGCAAAATAGATAATGTGAACACAAACCCAATAACAAGAGACAAGAGACTAGCTAGGAAAAGGAAGATTAGTTTTAAGATAATAACTGCAACTGAATAGATGAGGAACGTCAAGTCCTTAATGTATGACAGGCTTATTTTTTCCAGTTAATTGATTTCTAACTCTCTTCTGCTAATCCCTCTTTCTCTCTGGCTAGGTGGCTCCCTTAACCACGTCTTAACCTGATTCCAAGCTTATCAGTTAATTCTCATTACTAATATCTCAGTTCTGTTAGAAACACTTAGATATTTTCTTCCTATCACCACAATTCAAACTACAGACTCCAGTAGTTTTGGGGAGAAGGTGAGGTCTTTAATAACCCCCCAACTCCCTGTGTATGTTCATTTGAGAGGGAAATGATGTCATCCTGTGTGAGTGGCCAGAGAGAGGCTCTATCTCTTTCTGTTGGCCTTCCCCACTGTCTAGTTCACCACCACCAGCAGCAGTGTAGACAGGGGCCAGTGCACAGGGCTGGCCAAGGAGAGCCCTACTGAACCGCACCAGTTCCTAAGCCTCAGAGGGTGCTCTGCCTCATTCGTTGGTTTGCAGTCAGTCTTTGTCCTTCAATCTCACCTACCCTCCAGGACCCCAGTTCTCAAGTGGCTGGGTTCTACCTTCTGCCCATCTCAGGAACCTAGAACTAAAGGTGGCATGCTTGTCCCCTTCTCTGTCGGGCCATACCACTGCACCATCACCCTCCAAAGCTTTTCCTTCTCTGTGGTAGTTCCAAGGCAAGTTAGCAGGCCTGGTGACTCATGTGATATTTAACTGGGCTAAAAGAATTGGTCCTATATACACACTCAAACTTTTCAGTCCTCATGAGGCTTTCCTCTGTCATCTTTGGGGCAAGGAACCACTGGAATGTTTGTCTTCTCTGCATTCCCTAACAGATCCCTCACTTCATATTGACTTTCCTATGGTGAGGTACGGAGTTGTAGTGCAAACTGGGTGGGAAGGAGACTGCCTCCCTACTGGAAATTCAGAAAGTGGGTTATTTAATGCCTTTTACTTTCTCTAGTTACCAATTTCAGGAAAAATACTTCTCAAAACATGACGTTGTCTAGAATATTTTTAATATATAGTAAAAGTCCCAAGTACTGCCAAATTTACTCTTCACAATATCCCTTTAAGGTATATACTATTATGCTCCCATTTTACAGATGAGAGAACTGAAGGCTGAGGATGCTAACTGCCCACTGTTACAGAGCCATTTAGAGATGAGGACTGCAATCCACCTGTCCTCACAGCCTGTACTCTCACTGTTAGAGTGCAGTTACATGATCTGTGTAACTTTTAAAATGGTATTCAAATTTAAAATCACAAATATGATTTTTTTCTATTAACTGCTCAATGAGGTTAATAGAGAGTAGAATATTGTTCCTGGGATATGTAAGAAGCCATCTTCTGCTTCTTATTGGCTGGAGAGTAAGTCTGCCTGAGCACTCAGGCTCCCTGTGGAGGAAAGCAGGTTACTGATCATGTCTCAGCTTCTGTATTAAAAACAGCTGAGTCAAACCAGCAAACAATGTACCTGAAGTGTCATGGTCCACACAATTCTTTAGGGCCTCTAAAAATGACCTTTTCTCCAGTTGGTCTTGACAAATTTTTGGTGGGGTTTCCTTGACAATTTTCCTGAAATGTGTATGTATTTAGGGTTTTGACCTTTAATGGGTCTTCTCTCTTACACAGCTATTTCTTTTCACTCAACTATAATTGATATTGCCATATTTCCTTCAGCTCCTAGAGATGATAAATACTTAACTTAGTTCATATGTTTAGATTATGGCCACTACAAGATGACTTCTTAAATTATGTCTAGGCCTTTTCCAGGAAAGTGATATCCTGATGTTAACAGACTCTTGCATTGAACTAAATCCTTTTAGCTCATTTCAATAAGCATATATGGTAGTTATATGGAATTATTATAAGTAATAGCTATATACCAATAAAATAATCATTTAGCCCAAATTTTCACCCAATGAAGAAAGCTGTCTATGATATCTGATATTATATTAAGGGGCTATTCTATAAAACATTGTGTTTATTGTAGAGATGTTGTTGAAGATGTTGTGTACAACCTTACATTTTGGGCATAAGAGGTCCCAAGGGAAAATATTTCTGGTCTCAGTGTCTGGAAGAATTACACTTTTCCTAAGCAACTGGTTTGTTTTTATCTATTGGACACTCTAAACTTCAGTCAAATTCAATCTTGCCTCCATTCTCACCAATCCATTGAAACTGCTTATCAAGTTACAAACGACCTCTACTTTGCCAAATTCAGTGGACAATTTTTCTTTTTTTAAAAATTATACTTTAAGTTCTAGGGTACTTGTGCACAATGTGCAGGTTTGTTACATATGTATACATGTGCCATGTTGGTGTGCTGCACCCATTAACTCATCATTTACATTAGGTCTTTCTCCTAATGCTATCCCTCCCCCGTCCCCCACCCCACGACAGACCCCGGTGTGTGATGTTCCCCGTCCTGTGTCCAAGTGTTCTCATTGTTCAATTCTCATTGTTCGATTCTCATGTCTCACTCACCTATGAGTGAGAACATGAGGTGTTTGGTTTTCTGTCCTTGTGATAGTTTGCTCAGAGTGATAGTTTCTACCTTCATCCATGTCCCTACAAAGGACATGAACTCATCCTTTTTTTTTTTTTTTTTTGAGACGGAGTCTCGCTCTTTCACTCAGGCTGGAGTGCAGTGGCGCAATCTCGGCTCACTGCAGGCTCCGCCCCCTGGGGTTCACGCCATTCTCCTGCCTCAGCCTCCCGTGTAGCTGGGACTACAGGCGCCCGCCACCTCGCCCGGCTAATTTTTTGTATTTTTTAGTAGAGACGGGGTTTCACCGTGTTAGCCAGGATGGTCTTGATTTCCTGACCTCGTGATCCACCCGCCTCGGCCTCCCAAAGTGCTGGGATTACAGGCATGAGCCACCGCGCCCGGCCGAACTCATCCTTTTTATGACTGCATAGTATTCCATGGTGTATGTACATGTGCCACATTTTCTTAATCCAGTCTATCATTGATGGACATTTGGGTTGGTTCCAAGTCTTTGCTATTGTGAATAGTGCCACAATAAACATACGTGTGCATGTGTCCTTATGGTAGCATGATTTATAATCCTTTGGGTATATACCCAGTAATGGGATCACTGGGTCAAATGGTATTTCTAGTTCTAGATCCTTGAGGAATCGCCACACTGTCTTCCACAATGGTTGAACTAGTTTATAGTCCCACCAACAGTGTAAAAGTGTTCCTATTTTTCCACATCCTCTCCAGCACCTGTTGTTTCCTAACTTTCTAATGATTGCCATTCTAACTGGTGTGAGATGATATCTCACTGTGGTTTGTTTCTGGGTTCTCTAATCTGTTCCATTTGTCTATGTGTCCAGTGTCTGTTTTCATGCCAGTACCATGCTGTTGTGGTTACTGTAGCTCTGTAGTATAATTTGAAGTCAGGTAAATTGATTCCTTCAGTTTTGTTCTTTTTGCTTAGGATAGCTTTGGCTATTCTGGGTCTTTTGTGGTTCCATATAAATTTTAGGATTGTTTTTCTATTTCCATGAAGAACGTCATTGGTATTTTGATAGAAATTGCATTGAATCTGTAGATTGCTTTGGGTAGTGTGAACATTTTAACATTATTGATTCTTACAATCCATGAACATGAAATATTTTTCCATTTATTGGTGGTGTTTTCAATTTCTTTCAGCCTTGTTTTATAATTTTCATTATAGAGATCTTTTACTTTTTTGGTTAATTCCTTGGTATTTAATTTTCTTTGTGGCTATTGTAAATTAGATTACTTTTTAATTTATTTTTCATGTTGTTATTGTTGGCATATAGAAACGCTACTGATTTCTGTATGTTAATTTTTTATCCTGCAACTTCACTAAATTTATCCATTTTAATAATTTTTCTGTGGAGTCTTTAGGTTTTTCCAAATATGATAATATCATCTCCAAATAAGGATAATTTGACTTCTTCCTTTCCAATTTGGATGCCCTTTATATCTTTCTCTTGTCTAACTGCTCTAGCTAGGACTTCTAGTACTATGTTGAATAACAGTGGTGACAATGGGCATCCTTGTCGTGTTCTGGATCTTAGAGGAAAGGCTTTCAGTTTTTCTCCATTCAGTATACTAGCTGTGGGTCTGCCATATATGGCTTTTATTACATTGAGGTATGTTTCTTCTATTCCCAGTTTGTTTTTGTGGGGTTTTATCATGAAGGGATGTTGAATTTTATCATGAAGGGATATTTTATCATGAAGTGATGTTGAATTTTATCAAATGCTTTTTTAGCATCAATTGAAATGATCATATGGTTTTAATCCTTTATTCTGTTGATATGATATATCACATTGATTGATTTGCATACGTTGAGCCATCCTGGCATCCCAGGGATAAATCCCACTTGGTCATGATGAATGATCTTTCTAATGTAGTATTATTGAATTTGGTTTGCTAGTATTTTGTTGAGGATTTTTGCATCAATATTCATCAAGGATATTGGCCTGTAGCTTTTTCTTTTTTTGAAGTTTCTTCATTTGCTTTTGGTATCAGGGTTATATTGGCCTTGTAGAATGAGTTTGGAAGTATTCCTTTCTCATCTGTTTTTTGGAATAGTTTGAGTAGAATTGGTATTAATTCTTCTATAAATGTTTGGTAGAATTCAGCAGTGAAGCCATCAGGTTCCAGGCTTTTCTTTAGTGGGAGACTTTTTATTATGGCTTCTATCTCATTACTTGTTATTGGTCTGTTCAGGTTTTCGATTTCTTCCCAGTTCAATGTGGTAGGTTGTATGTACCTAGTAATTTGTCCATTTCTTCTAGATTTTCTAATTTATTGGCAAATTGTTGCTCATTGTAGCTGATAATGGTCCTTTGAATTTCTGAAGTATCTGTTGTAATGTCTCCTTTTTCATTTCTGATTTTATTTATTAGTATATTCTCTCTTTTTTGGTTAGCCTGGGTAAAGGATTGTCAATTTTGTTTAACATTTCAGAAAACCAACTTTTGTTTCATTAATCTTTTGTATTTTGTTTTTTCATTTCAATTTCACTTATTTCTGCCTTTATTATTTCCTCTACTAATTTTGAGTTTGGTTCGCTCTTGCTTTTCTAGTTGTTTAAGATGCATTGTTAGATTGTTCATTTGGAGTTTTTCTTCTTTTTTTGATGTAGGCACTTAAAGCGGTAAAATTCCCTCTTAGGACTGCTTTTGCTATGTCCTATAGGTTTTGGTACGTTGTGTTTCCATTATCATTTGTTTCAAGATATTTTTCAATTTACTTCTTAATTTCTTCATTGACCCACTGGTCATTCAGGAGCATATAATGTTTGATTTCCATGTATTTGTATAGTTTCCAAAATTCCCTTGTTATTAATTTCTAGCGGGCTGGGCGCGGTGGCTCACGCTTGTAATCCCAGCACTTTGGGAGGCCGAGGCGGGCGGATCACGAGGTCAGGAGATCGAGACCACGGTGAAACCCCGTCTCTACTAAAAATACAAAAAAATTAGCCGGGCGTGGTGGCGGGCGCCTGTAGTCCCAGCTACTCGGAGAGGCTGAGGCAGGAGAATGGCGTGAACCCAGGAGGCGGAGCTTGCAGTGAGCCGAGATCGCGCCACTGCACTCCAGCCTGGGCGACAGAGCGAGACTCCGTCTCAAAAAAAAAAAAAAAAAGAAGAATTTCTAGCTTTATTCCATTGTGGTCAGAGAAGATGCTTGATATTATTTCAAGTTTTTTGAATGTTTTAAGACTTATTTTGTGACCTAACATATGATCTATCCTTTAGAATGATCCATATGCTGAGAAAAAGAGTTTCTTTTTCTGCAGCCATTGAATTAAATGTTCTGCAGCCATTGAATTAAATGTTCTGTAAACATCTATTAGATCCATTTGGTCTATAGTGCAGATTAAGTCCAATGTTTCTTTGTTGATTTTCTGTCCGGAAGATCTGTCTAATGCTGAAAGTGAGGTGCTGAAGTCTCCAGCTATTATTGTATTGGGGCCTGTCTCTCTCTTTAACTCTAAGAATATTTCCTTCATGTATCTAGGTGCTCCTGTGTTGGGGGGCTTATATTTAAAATTGTTATATCTTCTTGCTGAATTGACCCCTTTGTTATTATATAGTGGCCTTCTTTGTCTCTTCTTATAGTTTTTATCTTGAAATCTATTTTGTTTGATATAAATATAGTGACTCCTGCTCTTTTTTGGTTTCCATTGATATGGAATATCTTTTTCCATTTTGTTATTTTCAGTCTATATTTGTCTTCATAGGTAAAGTGTGCTTCTGGTAGGCAAAAGATCAATGGGTCTTGTTTTTTCATCCATTCAGCCCATCTATGTCTTTTGATTAGAGAGTTTAGTCCATTTACATTCAATGTTATTATTGATAAGTAAGGACTTACTCCTGCCATTTTGTTATTTGTTTTCTGGTCTTCTCTTCCTTCTTTATTTCCTTCCTATCTTTCTCTGGTGAAGGTGATTTTCTCTGGTGATATGATTTAGTTTCTTGCTTTTTATTTTTTGTGTGCCCGTTGTATTTTTTTGGTTTAAGGTTACATGAAGCTTGCAAATACTGTCTCATAGCTCATTATTTTCACCTGATAACAACACTATTTTCATGAAAAACAAACAAGCAAAATAAAACTGATAAAAACTCTATGCCTTAACTTCGTCCCCCAACTTTTTAAATTTTTTTTGTTCATATTTATATCCTAAAGGTTGCTGTAGTTATTATTTTTGATTGATTCATTGTTTACTCTTTCTACTTAGGATAAGAGTAGTTTACACACCACCGTTACAGTGTTATAATATTCTGAGTTTTTCTGTGTACTTACTATTCCAGTGAGTTTTGTACCTTATGGTGATTACTTATTGCTGATTAACGTCCTTTTCTTTCTGATATTTCTTTTTTTTTTTTTTTTTTTTTTTTTTGAGACAGAGTCTTGCTCTGTCACCCAGGCTGGAGTGCAGTGGTGTGATCTCGGCTCACTGCAAGCTCCGCCTCCTGGGTTCACGCCATTCTCCAGCCTCAGCCTCTCCGAGTAGCTGGGACTACAGGCGCCCGCCACCACGCCTGGCTAATTTTTTTGTATTTTTAGTAGAGACGGGGTTTCACCGTGGTCTCGATCTCCTGACCTCGTGATCCGCCCACCTCAGCCTCCCAAAGTGCTGGGATTACAAGTGTGAGCCACAACGCCCGGCTCTTTCTGATATTTCTTGTAGGACAGGCCTGGCATTGATTAAATCCCTTAGCTTTTGTTTGTCTAAGAAAGTATTTATTTATCCTTCATGTTGGAAGGATATTTTTGCTGGATATACTATTCTAGGGTAAAAGTTTTTATACTGAAGCACTTTAAATATATCATACCACTCTCTGCTGGCCTGTAAGGTTTCCACTGAAAAGTCTGCTGCCAAACTTATTGGAGCTTCATTGTATGTTATTTGTTTCTTTTCTCTTGTTGCTTTTAGGATTCTTTCTTTATCCTTGACCTTTGGGAGTTTGATTATTAAATGTCTCAGGTAGTCTTCTTTGGATTAAATCTGTTTGGTATTTGGATATTGTACTTGGATATTGATATCTTTCTCTAGGTTTGGGAAGTTCTCTGTTGTTATCCCTTTGAATAAACTCTCTACCCCTATCTCTTTCTCTACTTCCTGTTTAAGGCCAGTAAATCTTAGATTTGCCCTTTTGAAGCAATTTTCTAGATGCTGTGTGTGTCACACAGCATATAGAAAATATCAAACCTAGGTGTGCTTTGATATTTTTTATTCTTTTTTGTCTCCTTTCACTGTATTTTCAAATAACATGTCTTCAGGCTCACTAATTCTTTCTTTTGTTTGATCCATTCTGCTACTAAAGGTCTCTGATGCATTCTTCAGTATGCCAATTACATTTTTCGGCTCCAGAATTCCTGCTTGGTTCTTTTAGATTATTTCATTCTCTTCATCATATTTATCTGATAGAATTCTGAATTCCTTCTCTGCGTTACCTTAAATTTTTTGAGTTTCCTCAACACGGCTATTTTGAATTCTGTCTGAAAGCTCACATGTCTCTGTTTCTCCAGGATTAGTCCTTAGTTCATTTAGTGAGGTCATGTTTTCCTGAAATGTTGTTGATGTTTGTAGATGTTCTTTGGTGTCTGGGCATCAAAGAGTTAGGTATTTATTGTAGTCTTCACTCTCTGAGTTTATTTGTAGCCATCCTTCTTGGGAAGGCTTTCCAGATATTTAAAGGACTCTTTAGTGTTTTGATCTAAGCTGTATCTACTTTAGGGAACATCCCAAGCCTGTAGTTTTTGTAGACTTGTAGAGGTACCACCTTGTTGGTCTTGGGCCAGATCCAGGAGAATTCTCTGGATTACCAGGCAGAAGCTCCTGTTCTCTTACCCTACTTTCTACCACACATACAGAGTCTCTCCCTCTGTGCTGAGCCACCTAAAGCTGGGGTGCAGTGACATAAGCAGCCCTGTGGTCACCACTACTATGACTGCACTGGATCAGACCTAAAGCCAGTACTGCACTGATTCTCACCCAAGGTCTGCTATAACCACTCCCTTGCTACTGCCTATGTTTGCTCAAGGCCCTGGGGCTCTACAGTCAGCAGATGGCAAAGCCAGCCAGGACTGTGTCCTTCCCTTCAGGGCAGTGAGGTCCCCCAGGCCCTGGGTGGGTCCATAAGTGCTGCCCAGGACTCAGGGACTACAGTCAAAAACCTTAGAAGTCTATCTGGTGTTCTATTGTATTGCAGCTGAGCTGGCCCTCAAACCACAAGACACAGTCCTTCCTACTCCTCCCTCCCCTTTCCAAAGGCAGAGGAGACTCACCCTATTGCCACCTCTCCCCAGGCCACAAAGAGTACTGCCAGACTACTGCTGGTGTTCCTTTAAGGCCCAGGGTCTCTTAAGTCAGCTTGTCATGAATGATGCCTGGCTCTGGAGTCTACTGGTCCTAAAGGGCCCAGGGAAACTCCAGAAATGCCCAAGAGTCATGTCCTAGAATTGGGATAATCAAACCTACTCTGTTGTTGAATATTAGAACTTATGCCTTTTATCTAACTGTATGTTTGTATCCATTAACTGACCTCTCTTCATCCCCTCCTCCCACCTGCATGACCTTCTCAGACTCTGGCATCTATCATTCTACTCTACCTTCATGATATTGACCTTTTTAGCTTCCACATATGAATGAGAACATGTGCTATTCATCTTTCTGTGCTTGACTTACTTCACTTAACCTAATTTACTCTAGTACCATCCATGTTGCTGCAGATGACATGATTTTTCATTCTTTTTTATGGCTGAAAAGTATTCCATTGTGTATATGTACCACATTTTCTCTATCCACTTATCTGTTGATGGACATGGAGGTTGATTTCATATCCTTGCTATAGTGAACATTGCTGCAATAAACATGCATGTGCAGGTACCCCTTTGATATACTGACTTCTTTTCCCTTGGATAAATACCCAGTAGTGGGATTGCTGGATAGTATGTGTAGTCTGCTTTTACATTGCCATAAAGAAATATTTATTGAAAGCTGGGTAATTTATAAAGAAAAGAGATTTAATTGGCTCACAGTTCTGCAGGCTGTACAAACATGGCTCCAGCAACTGCTTCTGGAAAGTGGCTCAGGAAGCTTACAATAATGGTGGAAGGCAAAGTGAGAGTAGGTGGTGTCAAAAGGTAAGAAAGGGAAGAAGAGAGAGAGTTGGGAAGTGCCACATTTTTTTAAACAACCAGATCTCATGTTAATTCAGAGTGAGAACTCATTTATTACCATGAGGAGGGCACAAAGCCATTCATGAGGGATCCGCCCTCATGACCCAAAGACCTCCCACCAGGCCCCACCCCCAACATTAGGGATTACATTTCAACTTGAGATTTAGAAAGGGACAAACATCCAAACCATATCAGTATGGTAGTTCTATTTTTAGTTGTTTTTTTTTTTGGATATCTCCATACTGTTTTCCTTAGTGGCTGTTCTAGTTTACACTCCTACCAATAGTATATGAGTTTCTTTCCTTTGAACTTGCCAGCATCTGTTTTATTTTTATTTTTTGAGAGAGTCTTGCTCTGTCACACAGGCTGGAGTGCGGTGGTGTGATTTCATCTCACTGCAACCTCCACCTCCTGAGTTCAAGTGATTCTCGTGCCTCAGCCTCCTGGGTTTACAGGTATGCACCACCACACTTGGCTAATTTTTGTATTTTTTGTAGAGATGGAGTTTTACCATGTTGCCCAGGCTGGTCTTGAACTCCTGGCCTTAAGGGATCCACCTGCATTGGCCTCCCAAAGTTCTGGGATTATAGGCATGAGCCACCATGCCCAGCCTTCAACAATGTTTTGACATTAACAAGGTTTTGACATTTGTTGATTTTCTGTCTAGATGATCTGTCTCATGTTGAGAGTTGAGTGATCAAGTCTCCAAATATTATTGTATTAAAGTCTATCTCTCCCTTTGATCTAACAATATTTGCTGTATATATCTGAGTGCTTGGTGTTGAGTGCATATAGGGTTAGAATTGTTATATCCTCTTATTGAGTTGATCCCTTTGTCATTATATAATGACAGTCTTTATCTCTTTACTGTTTTTGACTTAAAGTCTGATTCATCTGATATAATTTTAGCTACTCCTGCTCATTTTTTGTTCTTATTTTTATGGAATATCTTTTTCCATCCCTTTACTTCAGTCTATATGGGTCTTTATAGGTGAGATGAGTTTCTTGTAGGCAGCATATAGTTTAGCCATGCTTTTTCATTCAGCTGGTCTGTATCTTTTAGGTGGAAAGTTTAATCCATTTACATTCAAGCTTATTATTGATATGTGAAGGCTTATTCCTGTCATTTTATTAATTGGTTTCTGGTTGTTCTGCATATTCTTTGTTCTCATTGTTTATTATTGTGATTTGGTGGTTTTTCTTTAGTGGTATCATTGAGTCTTTTTCATGTTTATGTGTTTGCTCTATCTGTGGGTTTTATATTTTCCTTCGTTTTCATGATGGTAGATATTGTCCTTTCACTTCCAGGTATAGGACTTCCTCAAGCATTTCTTACAGTGCCAGTCTAGTGGTGGTGAATTCCCTCAGGTTTTCTTTGTCTGAGAAAGACTATTTCTCTGTCATTGATGAAGGAGAACTTTGCTAGGTATAGTATCCTTGGCTGGCAGTTTTTTTTTTTCTTTCAGCATCTTGAATATATATCATCTATATTCTCTTCTGGCATGCACAAGGTTTCTGCTGAGAAATCCACTGTTAGTGTGATACAGACTCCTTTATAAGTGACTAGACACCTTTTCTCTTGCTGTTTTTAGAATGCTGTGTATTTGACTTGACAGTTTGACTATTATGTCCCATGGAAAAGACCTTATTGAATTGTATCCATTCAATACAATGGATCTCTGGGTTTCCTGTATCTGGCTGTCTAAATCTCCTACTAGCCTTGGAAAATTTTTATCTATTATTTTCTTAAATTGGCTTTTAACCCTTTAGTTTTCTCTTTGCCTTCCAGAATGCCAAAAACTACCATATTGGTCAATTTATTTTCTCCCATGTGTCACATGGGCTTTGCTCATTATTTTTTATTCCGTTTTCTTTATTTTTGTCTGACTGAGTCATTACAAAAGACTTGTCTTCAAATTCTGAGATGTTTTTCTTCTGCTTGATCTAGTGTATTCTTGAAACTTTCTAATGCATTTTGTATTTCATTAAAGAAATTCTTCACTTCCAGAATTTCTATTTGGTTCTTTTTTTTATGATACTTTTAAATATATTTCTCATTAATATCCTGAATTGTCTTTCTGATTTCTTTTATTTTTTTTATTTATTATTTATTTATTTTTTTGAGATGGAGTCTCGCTCTGTCACCCAGGCTGGAGTGCAGTGGTGTGATCTTGGTTCACTGCAAGCTCCGCCTCCCAGGTTCACGCCATTCTTCTACCTCAGCCTCCTGGGTAGCTGGGACTACAGGCACCCGCCACCCTACCCAGCTAAATTTTTTGTATTTTTAGTAGAGATGGGGTTTCACCATGGTCTCGATCTCCTGATCTCATAATCCACCTGCCTCGGCCTCCCAAAGTGCTGGGATTACAGGCGTGAGCCACCACACCTGGCCATCTTTCTGCTTTTTTTGTATTATTTTTCAGTATTTTCTTGTATTTCACTGAACTTCTTTAGCATCAATATTTTGAATAATTTTGGGATTTTGTAAATTTCTTTTTGATTGAAATCTGTTAGAGAATTATTATGTACCTTTGTAGTTGTTATATTTCCTTACTTTCATCTTATATCATTACCTTGATATCTGTGCATTGGATGTAATATCACTTCTTTCAATTTTTAAAATTTGCTTTCATAGAAGAGGACTTATTCCTGAAGATGGATCTATGGTATTGGTTGAATACAACACTTTGGCTTTGATTCTGGTTGTGTGCAGTAGTATAGCCTCTGTATGATTTATTTGGGGACTAGTACACCAGGTGTGCCAGTCTTTGGGCCCCAGTGGTGGCAGCAGTAGGTGAAGCACGCCTGTTTTGGAGCCTCAGGGCAGCATACACTGGCACTGGTATTAGCAGGTCCAGGCAGGCTGATTTTTGGGTTTCCAGACAGCTTTAGGAATGGCAGAAATGGGCTGGGCAGGTGGGCAGATTCTCTGATCCCTGAGAAGTGAGTGTGGCATGGTGATGGCAGTAACAGTGATGGGACAATCCTCTGGGTCCCAAGTGGTCTGTGTTGGTGTTGGTGGTTATTGCAGTGGGTTGGGTGGGCCCATCCATAGGCCTGTAGGTGGTGCATGAAGGTGTGTGTCAGCTGTGGTGGTAGCAGCAGGCTGGGTGGTTCTGGCCTCAGGTTTCTGAGAGGAGTGCCCAGGTGCCAAAGGTGGTGAATTGGGCTGGTTGATCCCCAGGCCCTAGATAGCATGCTTGGATACTGGGGGTTGGAAGGTAGAACCAGTCTAAGTGGATCTGTCCTTAGGCTTCTTGGTAGTAGCCATGGTTGGGATGATAAACAGGCTGCCAGTGGAATGCTTAAGTGGAGGCAGCAGCAATTGTGCTACTGCCCTTCTACTGGGGAGGGTATGATTGCTTTCAGTGGCAGCAGCCATAGGCAGGCAGCTGGCGGGGCGCATGCTTCTGTCATGCTTCAGTCCCAGTGGCAGTAGCTTATGGTAGCAGCAGCTGCAGGTAGTGGAGTTTGTGCTTGGGATGCATGAAAGTGCACAGTTGCTCCTTTGTTGGAGGTTGGGGTCACTGCTGATGGCTACTGCTTCTGCCCTGGTGGCACCTGCTACAGTTGGGGAATCTCAGTGGGGGCTCCAGAGATGTGGAGATAGCGTGGGCTGTTGAGCTCCAGAGCAGGATACTCTAGTTGGGGGCAGGCTGGGTTCTCAAAATGGCACCGTCTGTAGCTTCATAGAATGTGGAGGTTTGTGGAGTTCAGCATGAGCTCCTTCTCTGGAGCTATGTGTGGTCTCCAGGCAGTTCTCTATGTTGGTTTCAGGGCCTGTGACAGTCAAAAGGTTCTTCCATGGCTAGGATAGAAGGAGTCCACAGTGGAAATGTGGACCACTGAGGATCTCACAGTTACCCATTCCCCACATCGGGGAGTCTTTCCAGGTTCCCAGCTGATCCTGGCAGAGCAGGCTGCCTCACTTCCCTCTCCTTCCTTGCTTCCTATCACTTCTCTGTTGGATTCCAGTGTTCTCTGTTAGACCGGGGTCCCTAACCCCCAGGCAGCAGACTGGTACCGGTCTGTGGCCTGTTAGGAACTGGGCCACACAGCAGGAGGTGAGCAGCAGCGAGTAAGGATTACTGCCTGAGCTATGACTCCTGTCAGATCAGTGGTGGCATTAGATTCTCATAGGAGTACTACACCTACTGTGAACTGTGCATGTGAAAGATCTAGATTGCCTGCTCCTTATGAGAATCTAACTAATGCCTGATTATCTGAGGTGGAACAGTTTCAGTTAGAAACCGTCTCCCTCCCCCAGTCCATGGAAAATTGTCTTCCATGAAACCAGTAGTATTAGTTCTTTCTCATGCTGCTATGAAGAAATACCCAAGACTGGGTAATTTATAGAGAAGAGGTTTAATTGACTCACAGTTCTGTATGGCTTAGAAGGCTCACGAAACTTACAATCACGGCAGAATGCAAAAAGGAAGAAAGACACCTTCTTCACAGGGTGGCAGGAAGGAGAAGCGCTGAGCAAAGGGGGAAAAGCCCCTTATAAAACCATCAGATCTTGTGAGAACTCACTCACTATCACAAGAACAGCATGGGGGTAACCGTGATGATTAACCCCATGATTCAGTTACCTCCCACTGGGCCCTCCTGTGACACATGGGGATTATGGGAAACTACAATTCAATAATTTAGGTGGGGACATGGCAAAACCATAGCACCATTTCCCAGGTGCCAAAAAGATTGGGGACCACTGTCTTAGACGATTTGCAAAAAGTGTGATTATCCAGTCACTATTTTGGTTCCTTTTTTGTGGAAGAGGTGAGTACCAGATGTACCTAGTGAGCCATCTTGAAGCCCCTCCTCCATAGTTTCTTGTTTTTCATGTCACTTATGTAATTATTTTTCTTAGTGATTTCTGCCTTTGGTATTATGTTTAGAAAAAGCATCCCAACTCAAGATTTCATATTTTTATATTTTTTTCTATTCTTTTATTCCTTTCAGTTTGTCTTTTTCCCTATTTGAATCTTTTTGTGTGTACATGTGTAAGTATGTTGTTATGTATGTAGAGTTATATTGTTATATGATATGGAGTAGATCAAATTGTATTCATCCAAATAATTAAACAACAATTACAGAAACATTTATTGTATGGATAGAATTAAATTGTATGGATGTGCCACAATTTGACCAAAGTGTGGTTGGACAATTAGCTCAATTTTTTTCTTATTATAAAAATTTGACACCATTTTTTCCCTATAAAATTCACCAGGTTCAGTGCAATTTCTGGAAGTGTAGCCTGTCTAGATGAGTGATTTCATAAGTGGAAGTTCTGGTAATGACCAGCTGTGGCTCTGGTGGAAGGTGACTAAAATAGTGTAAAGGTCATTGGAAAAGAGCAGTCCTTTAAATACTCATAGCCTACTTCTCTGTATCTGTCACTACTGAGTTTGGAGTCCTCTGAGGCTCTGCCTCCACTTAGCTACCCTTGTGAGTTCTGAGCAGTGGCTTGTGCTCTAGTTTATCTGTCACTGCTATCCCATTTGCTTTCTGTTATCAGAAATCATAAAAATCTCTGGTCTCTTTCCCTTCTGCTTTGAGTATGACAGTGAATTTACTTCCTTTTGTAAATCTTTACTGAAATTTTAGTGGAGTTTGAGGAGGATTTTTTTTCTTAAAAAATTAAAATACTGAATTAGGCAAACAATTTGTTCTGCCTATTGGAATCCCCTAGGTGTTCATAATAATAGGCCACAGTACTACTCTCCATCTGGTATTAGATTGTTACAAATTCTGCCAACAGTATAAAAAAAATAGCCTGAGACTGTAAGGTACTAGCACATTGGCAATATTAGAATATTGTTTGTCCCTTATAAAAACACAGTGTTTTCTGAGTTTTATCCTTACAAATAAAAACACAGAGTTTTCTGAGTTTTATCCTTACAATGCTTCCAACCAAAAAATTGACATGAAGATTGAGGCATAGGCACAGAATCACCTGAAACCACACTTGTGCACATCCCTATACACACACATATATCTAGGCACATGTGAGCAGAAAACACTAACAGACATAATTACGCTTACATACTCATAACTTATTCCCAAGAATAGGTGAGTTTGAATAGAGTTATTAAAGAGGTTAAATACCTAAGAGCAAAAGAAGATAGGTGGAGAAGAGTGGGTGAGTAGACCTGAGAATGAGTTACTAGTCATCAAATACTAGGAGGTTAATTTTAAAAATAAATCATATGCAAGAGACCAGAGACCAAAGACCAAAAAATAAAACAAGGGAATTTGTAAAGAGTAGGCGAAATAGGAGAATAATTCTCCTGGAAGGCTAAGATACTCTAGTTTTTGTTGTTTCTGAGTTTCACAACTATTCTTCTTCTTCCCTGTCACAAGGTGGAACTTAAAAATATTAACCTCTACATTTCTTTTTTAAAAATATCCTTGTTTATATATAATTCATACACCATAAAATTAACCCTTTTGAAGTGTACAATTTAAGCGGTTTTAGAATATTCAGACTTGTGCAATCATTACCACTACCTAATTCCAGAATATTTTCATCACCCCCAAAAGAAACCTCATGCCCATTAGCAGTCACTCCCCATTACCTGCTCACTGCAACCCCTGACAACCACTAATCTACTTATGTCCCTATGGGTTTTCTTATTCTGGACATTTCATAGTAATGAAATCAAGTGATTTTCTATGTCTGGCTGCCTTTATTTAACGCAATGTTTTCCAGGCTTATAAAAGTCATAGTTATGTATCAGTACCTTATTCCTTTTTATGGCTAAGTAATAATCCATTGTATCAATATATCACATTTTTTCATTTTGAATTAAAAAATTTTTTGATTGTGGTAAAAACACATAAAGTAAAATTTGCCATTATAACCATTTTAAAATGTACAGTTGAGTAGTGTTAAGTATATTCACATTGTTGTGCAACAGCTCTCCACAACTTTTTCATCTTGCAAAACAGAAAGTAAATCCATCAAATTGCTCCCTATTTGCCCTCCTCTTAGTCCCTGGTAATCAGCTTTCTACTTTCTGTTTCTGTCAATTTGACTACTTTAGATGCCTCATATAAGTAGAATCATATAATATTCGCTTTTTGTGACTGGTTTATTTCATTTAGCATAATGCCCTCCAGGTTCATGTATGATGTAGCAATTGACAAGATTTCCTTCTTTTTTAAGGCTAAATAATATTCCATTGTATGTATAGACTATATTAAAAAATCCATTAATCGGTTGATGGATATTTGGGTTGTTTCTATTTTTTGGTTATTATGAATGCTTCTATGAGCATTCATGAACAAGATTTTTTTGTGGACATATGTTTTCAATTCTCTTGGGTATATACCTATGTATTAATCAATTTTCATACTGCTGTGAAGAAATATGTGAGATGGGGTAATTTATAAAGAAAAAGAAATTTAATGGACTCACAGTTCCACATGGCTGGGAAAGTCTCACAGTCATGGCAGAAAGAGAAGGAGGAGCAAAGGCATGTCTTACATGGTGACAGGCAAGAGAGCATGTGCAGGGGAACTGCCCTTTATAAAACCATCAAATCTCATGAAAACTCATTCACTATCATGAGAACAGCATGGGAAAATCCTGCCCCCATGATTCAATCACCTTCCACCAGTCCCTCCTGTGATACATTAGGATTATGGGAGCTGAAATTCAAGATGACATTTGAGTGGGGACACAGCCAAACCCTAATAACCTAGGTGTAGAATTACTGTCATGTAATAACACAATGTTTCACTTTTTGAAGAACTGCCAAACTGTTTTCCAAAGTGGCTGCACCATTTTACATTCCACTAGCAGCTTATGAGGGTTCTAATTTCCCTACATCCTCACTGAAACTTATTGTCTTTTTGATTATAGTGAGTGTAAGGTGATATCTCATTGTCGTTTTGATTTACATTTTTTCTAGTGACTAATGGTGTCATATTTATTCTCTAAACGGAAGAAGGGAGGAGAAAGGTGAAGGAAAACTGCTCTAGTAGCTTTGCTATTACTGTGAGGAAATCAGGGTGGCTGGGGAATGATTTGAGGGAGGGTAATCAGAATTGCTCAGGTAAAATCCAATATTACTACCGTTGATAATATTACTAAAATAATAGGACTAACAATGCCCATTACTGTTATAAGTGTTTTTATAAACATCTCTAACAACACTTGAGACGCTCATACTTCATAGCTGTATAAAAAACCTGTTTTGCATAAGCTTCTTTAAAGGATTCCTTCAAGGGAGGTCATGTATTTTGACCTCCAGTTACTCTGACATTGAAACATTTATTTTCCTTTTATATTTGACATAGCCATCCATGTCCTCTTTCAGTTTTACTCCAAAAGGGCCAGTTCTGAGACACCTCTTTCTCTTCTGCTTGACGGTAAGTTCCACCCAGATTTTTTAGTGTTTACTCCTGGCCTGGGACTACTTCTTTCCACTTAGGGACTAAGAGCTGAATACACTTTTAGCTGATTGGTCTTCCATATTAGATAGCTCTTTCGGTAGAGAGCCTGAGTCATTGCATATGAAGCTTGATCTTTATTTTCTCCCTTTTCTTCTTAGACAAACATCTTCAGACAGGTTCGCTGTACCATACCAAGCCTATCCCTCTTATCCATTGCCTCATTCTGAAAGGTCAAAAATGACAGTTGTGAAAGGCATCCCAGAAGCCCAACAAGAAAGGCTGAAGTGGCTGGTGTGGTTGGGTCTCAAATGTTCTGATTTAAGAAACATGGCAAAACTGTCTGGTCTTAGGATTGAAAACCAGTGAACTAAACTTAATCATTAATTTCATTTGTTGTTGATAACATTTGAGTTTTTGTCACTAAAATATTATTGGTCCATTTATCTTTGGATTATTTTATTCACCCAACTAATTGGTATGACCTTAGTTGTGTAACTCAAACTTTTCCCACAGGTTTACTGCAAGTTTATCAGCTTTCACCTAGTTTTGCCAGCCCACGGTCAACACAGCTCCTTATCTGTTTGAATGAGAACAATTTATTGAGTTTGAGCACACGTACATTTTGTGGAAAACTGAAAAAAAAAAAAACCAAGTAAACTTTGAAATTATAAAGTGATTTTATGTAATTATAAGAAATGAAAGATATAAAAAAATAGTTTGTGTGTGATTGTTCAAACAGAAGCTTAACTTATTGTAATTCAACCATATAACAATACCAATTCATCAACTAAACATTGTAAAAAATCAAGTCTCCTGTAATGTTCAAATAGAAATTAAATGGAGGGTTAATATCACAAAAGTAGTATCAGATGATCATCTCAGTTATGATCTTTAGGCAGACACACTCATACCAGACAGACCAAGTTAAGGCTTTTTGCATTAAAATACCAGTTGAACTAGTTATACATTCCACATGATGCAGATACTCTTTAAGGGAAAAGGTAATGAGAAAGTGACGTTCTGCCTCACCCACAGGTGTGTATGGAGCAGTATAACATGTTTGAGTTTTGCTGTAGGTTACAAATCAGAAGTGAGTTATCCATAGGAAAAGATTAGAATCACATCCACTAATGGCAGAACATAACAAACAAGGTTAAAGAAGAAACAGCAAAAATAAAAAAGAGATATTACAACAATAATCTTTCATTAAGAAAAAAATGCTGTTATAAATTCTTTTTCACATATTTTCTGATTAGACATTTTGTAAATAGCTTGGAGACAGATTTGTATGCTTTATAAGAAGTACATATAAATTGCTAGTTGTGATTTGTGGACTTATCATTCAGAGATTTAAGGGAATGAGTATTGAAATATCAATGCATGCATAAGTATAATGTGTAGATTTTTGTATGATTATCCAGAGATATCTGTAATTGTTATGTAAATTTTACATAGATATTCTATAGATTTTTTACTTAAAAATTAAGAATGCATTCAGGTAGAGTCACCACTAATGTCTATTCAAAACCATTTTTTTTTCAGATGGAAAACAGAACATAGTATTGACACATGATTGTAAACAATACTGAAGAGAGGCTTGTTCTTTGTAGATTTCACATTTTGTCTCTCTTTTTCATCATTTCCTGCACCTAGGGAGAATGAAAAACAGTTTTTTTCCACTTGCAATTTTGGTTAACTTGGAATTACTGTATTTTGTGAGGCTAAAATATGTAGAGATTCAAAATACAGAAATCCTTATATTGAGCTGGTGCAAATAATTTGCACTTTGATACATCAAGGACATATGTTGCAATCTCTGTGGGAACCATTATAAAATATCGTGAGGATTATTAGAGTAGTGACCACATTCTGTATAAGACTGTAACAGTAGATCCATGTCATATATATATGTCCAAAACCCACAGAATGTACAACACAAAGAAAGAACCCTAATGTAAACCATGGTCTTTAGTTAATAATAATATATCAATACTGGCTCACCAATTTGTAACAGGTGTACCACACTAATGCAAAATGTTAACAATAGGAGAAATTAGTGGTGGGAGATGAGGGAAGGGTAAGGAGATATAAGGAAACTGTTCTTTCTGCCCAATTTTTCTATAAATTTAAAACTGCTCTAAAAAATAAAGTTCACTAATTTAAAAAATTTCCCCAATAAGAAACAACAAAAAATAAAAGTAGATAGCTTCTAGGCCAACAGAGGGAAAAATGGAATGATAAAAGAAGGCAAAAAGTAAAGAAAAAGGAACATAGCAAGTAGGACAAATAGCACATAGCAAAACAAGAGATTTAACCTCAAATATATCTTTAATTGTATTAATTGTAAATGGTTAAAAACTTGCCAGATTTGAATACTAATGATAAAAAAGCAAAAACTCAACTATATGCTATTTATAAAAAACATATCTGAAACCTAAGAACAGGGGAAAATTAAAAGTAATAAGGATAGAAAAATATACTACCATTTATATGTTAACAAAAATAAATCTGGTATAGCCACAATAATGTTGAACCAAGTAGTCAGAGTATGTGATATACTTCTTTATAATACATAGTTCAATTTACCAGAAATAAATAAGAATTCTAAATTATATGCGCTTAATAACATAACCCCAAGCACAGATACACAGCAAAAACTGACTGAACTATAGGGAGATAGACAAATTCACAATCCTATTAGGAGACTTGAACAACATGTTTAGTAAGCCTGACCTAATGGATACATTCAGAACACTTGCCAATGATTGCAGAATAAACCTTTCTTTTAAACTACAAAAAATTTATTCACAACTATTAACCATATGCTATATCATGAAGCAAGTAAACACATTTCAAAGATTTGATGTTATACAAATTATGTTCTATGAGCAAAGTGCAATTGACTTAGAAACCAAAAGATAACTACAAAATCCAATATCTAATAATTTGTACAAATAATATAAGGTCCACAAACCCATAAGTTGAAGAAGAAATTATAATACATATTAGAAACTATCTAGAACTAAATTAAATGAAAATACTATATATTTAAATTTATGTGATAAAGCTTTAAATGCAAATATTATTTTTTAACAAGGAGGTTCTGCTTCCTAAATACAGGGAAAGGCACTTAAAAATGACTCCTGCAGGTAACAGCTGTATACAATGGACAAAATAAAACACCCACCTCACCCACTACAAACAAACCAACAAAAAAATCAAACCAAACCAAAACATAACTTCCTGAAGGCTCTGGAGCCTAAAGAAAGACAGATAAATTTTAAAGGAAAGTCTAAACTTGGACCAAGCGACCAAAATGAGTTATTCATTTTTTCAACTTTGACTCAATAGTAATCACAGTCATAGACAGCTGTGGCAGCGCAAGAATGCCTAAAACTCTGATAAGAAATCCTGCTGTCTTTCTGTATGGAAGAATCAGGGGAAGTAGCCTGGCCAAATGTGACCAGATTCTGAAGAGTGAGGGAGAATTCTGAAAGGGGAAAAAGATTCTCCAATATTGTATATGAACTACAGGCTGATCCCTAGAACATGTACTCATAGGACAAATTCAAAGTAATGTGAATTGATCTGAGTGATGACCTGTTAATCACATGAGGCAAGAAAGAACTTACACTTTGAATCTAACCATATTAACTGCCATTAAAAAAAAATCAACATTTATCAGAAGACTATAGCTAATCTCAGTCTACACAATATAATATTAACGATATCCCAGGTTGCCTAAAATTATTCTACTTATAGAAAACATAGAAATTCACTTTAAATGAAAAAGAAAATCAATAGATGCCAACTCCAAGATGATCTGGTATTGAGGTTACTACACAAGCACTTTATTTTTGAGACAGAGTCTCACTTTGTCACCCAGGCCAGAGTGCAGTGGTGCAATCTTGGCTCACTGCAACCTCCACCTCCTGGGTTCAAGTGATTCTAGTGCCTCAGCCTCCCAAGTAGCTGGGATTACAGGTGGGTGCCACCACACTCAGCTAATTTTTTTTTTTTTTTTTTGAGATGGAATCTTGCTCTGTCACCCAGGATGGAGTGCAGTGGCGCGATCTCGGCTCACTGCAAGCTCTGCCTCCCAGGTTCACACCATTCTCCTGCCTCAGCCTCCTGAGTAGCTGGGACCACAGGTGTCTGCCACCATGGCTGGCTAATTTTTTGTATTTTTAGTAGAGATAGGGTTTTACCATGTTGGCCAGGCTGACTTCGAACTCCTGGCCTCAAGTGATCTGCCCACCTTGGCCTCCCAAAGTGCTGGGATTATAGGCATGAACCACTGCAATTGGCCCTAGACAAGCACTTTAAAGCAGCTGTAATAACTATGCTCAATCAATTAAAGGAAAATACACTGGAAATGAAGGAAAATATAGGAAATAGAAGACAGAAAGTAAAAAAAAAAGAACTGAAGAAACCACATGGGGACCCATCAAGGGAGTGAGAGGACATAGAAAACAGAGAAGAGCAAAGCTGAGCAGCCAGTCACCTGGGACTTGCCTGGAGGCAAGAGAAGCTCCCCAATAAGGGGAAAGGGTGAGAATCCCCAGGGGATCCACACTACCCACAGAGGCTTATGCAATCCTAGGAATGGAAGAACACCCATGACTCCCACAGGGCCTCTAGACTGATACTGAGAGCCATCTAGAGTTTCTGCAGAAGCAACATTAAAGTCCACAGGGACACCCACAGGCCGTGGGTGCTGGAGCAGCCTGCTGCAAGCTGCCATAGCCCCAATAAAGGCCACAGTCATGATGCCAGAGAGCAGTCAGATTGCTCCATTCCCCCTCACCAGATAAGGCTCAATGTCAGCTTCCAGCACAGTGGTCCCACACCTGCCTGAACTCTGGCAGGAGACACAGTTCCTGCTTTTTCTCCAGGAAGCACCCAAACAGCAGATGAGGTTACTCTACCCACTCCTGCTGCTCTTAGGCAAGTGTGACATGCTGGATGGGGCTTCCAGCAGAGAAGACCTGCCTCTGCCTAAAGTCTGTGGGCAGGTGCAGCTACTTGTTCTCCCAAGAAGCACCTGGATGGTGGGCCAGATTACTCCACCCAACCACTGCTCCTAGACATGCAAGACTCCCTGGATGGGGCTTCCACACAGTGGCCACACCTCTGCCTGAACTCTGTGGGTGGGCACAGCTCTGTGTCCCCCCAGGATATGCCTGGATAATGCACCAGGTGACTTCATTCACCCCTGTTGTTCCTAGCTAGGTGGGACTTACTGATTTGTGTAGCTCCCAAGCAAGGGGGAAGCTCCCACTCTCAGAAAAATGAAACGGGTGAGACGCCCAGGTTCTCAGGCTGGTTGGGGAGTGGGTGTGCCTCCCTCCACAGGGCCAGTTAGGAAAGGGTATGGCCTGACTGCCAGCTGTGGCCCCTGCCTGAGGGAGCCCTGCAGCCCAGAACACCTAACAAAGGAAAGGCAGGTACAGAGCTAGTGATTGGTGGTGGATCCCCCAAAACCCAGGAGTGAACCTAGTTGAGGGGGAGTGGTCATCTCTCTCCCCTCTACTGCGGAGCACTACTGTGAATGTGTCAAAATACAAAAGAGCAGAGGGCTAAGAGCCTATCTGCTGGCTACTATTCTTAAGAACCGTCTACTGGATTTCAGCCCAAATTATAACACTAAAAATAGGTTGCCAGTATACAGCATCTGTGAAACCTAAAGTAAAAACGCAGCCACAAAAATCCTGCACAGAGCTTTGTACCTCTGAAAGCAAACAGAAATGAAGCCAACTGACTATACTCAACTTCCATCACAGTTAAAGAAACACTAGCCCTCACACATGAGAAAGAATCAATGCAAAATCTCTGGTAATTCCAAAAGCCAAAGTGACCCTTTACCTCCAGATTAACAGACTAGTCCCCGAGCAATGGTTTTAAACCAGATTGAAATGAGACATAGAATTCAGAATCTGGATGGCCAGAAAGATCATTGAGATCCAGCAGAAAGTTGAAACCCAACCCAAGGAATCCACTAAAATGATCCATTTTAGGAACTGAAAGATGAAATAACCATTTTAAGAAAGAACCAAACTGAACTTATGGAATGGAAGAATTCACTTCAAGAATGACTAATACAGTTAGAATCATTAACAGCAGAATTGACCAAGGTGAGGAAAGAATATCAGAGCTGGAAGACTGGTTTTTCAAATCGATTCAGTCAGACAAAAATTTTTTTTAAATTTAAAAAATGAATAAAACCTCCAAAAAAATGTGGGATTGTGAAGGGACCAAATCTATGACTCGCTGGCATTCCTGAGAGAAAAGGAGAGAGAATAAACAACTTGGAAAACAGAGTGAGGATATAGTTCACGAAAATTTCCCCAATCTCACCACAGAGGTGGACATACAAATTTAAGAAAAATAGAGAACCCCTGTGAGATACCATACGAGACAAGCATCCCCAAGGCACATAGTCATCAGATTCACCAAGATGAACATAAAAGAAAAAAATCTTAAAGGCAGCCAGAGAGAGAGGTCAGGAACCTACAAGGGGAACCCAATCAGGCTAGCAGCAGACCTCTCAGCACAAACTTGGAAAAACCGTTACCAGCCACTATAAAGATACCCCAAAGTACACAGGCCAATGACACTATGAAACAACTATGTTAACAAGTCTTTAAAATTAAACAGCCAGCATGATGATGACAGGACCAAATTCACACACAATATTAGCCTTAAATGTAAATGGGCTAAATGCCCCATTAAAAGACACAGAATGGCAAGCTGGATAAAAAGACAAGACCTACTGGTGTGCTGAACTCAAGAGACATCTCATATGCAAAGACACACACAGGCTCAAAATTAAGAGATACAGGAAAATTTACAAAGCAAATGGAAAGCAGAAAAAAGCAGGGGTTGCAATCCTAGTTTCTGACCAAATACACTTTAAACCAACAAAGGACAAAAAAGACAAGGAAGGGCATTACAAAATGGTAGAGGGTTTGATTCAGCAAGAAGAGCTAACTCTTCTAAATACATATGCACTCAATACAGGAGCACCCAGATTCATAAAACAAGTTCTTAAAGACCTACAAAGAGACTTAGACCCCCATATAACAATAGTGGGAGACTTTAATACCCCACTGTCAGTATTAGACAGATTGTCGAGACAGAAAATTAACAAAGATATTCATGACTAGAACTCAGCTCTGGACCAACTGGACCTGATAGATATCTACAGAACTCTCCACCCCAAAACAACAGAATATACATTTTTTTTGGTGCCACATGGCACTTACTCTAAAATTGATCACATAATTGGAAGTAAAACACTTCTCAGCAAATGTAAAAGATGTGAAATCATAACAAACAGTCTCTCAGACTGCAGTCCAATCAAATTAGATCTCAAGGTTAGGAAACCCACTCAAAACCACACAACTACACGGAAATTGAACAACGTGCTCCTGAATGACTTTTGGGTAAATAATGAAATTAAGGCAGAAATCAAGAAGTTATTTGAAACCAATGAGAACAAAAAGACAACATACCAGAACCTCTGGGATATAGCTAAAGCAGTCTTAAGAGGGAAATTTATAGCCCTAAATGCACATTGAAAAGCTAGAAAGGTCTCAAATTGTCACCCTAACATCGCAAGTAAAAGAACTAGAGAACTACGAGCAAACAAACCCCAGAGCTAGCAGAAGCCAAGAAATTACCAAGCTCAGAGTGAAACTGAAGGAGATAGAGACACAAAAAACTCTTCAAACAAATCAATGAATTCAGGAGCTGGTTTTAAAAAATATCAACAGATAGGCTGCTAGTTAGAGTAATAAAGAAGAAAAGAGGGAAAATTCAAATAAACACAATCAGAAATGATAAGGGGGATACCACCACTGACCCCACAGAAATACAAACAACCATCAGAGAATACTAGAAGGTGTCACACTAGACGAATTCAAATTATACTACAAAGCTACAGTAACCAATGCAGTATGGTACTGGCATAAAAGCAGACACGTAGACTAACAGAACAGAATGGACAACTCAGAAATATATCCATGCACTTACAGTCAACTCATTTTTGACAAAGATGCCAATAACATATTTTGGGGGAAAGAACAGGCTCTTTAATAAATGGTTCTTGGTAAACAGGATGTCCATATGCAGAAGAATAAAACTGCATCCCTATCTTTCATTATATACAAAAATCAACTCAAAATGGATTACAGACTTAAACGTAAAACCTGAAACTTCAAAAATACTAGAAGAAAACATTGGAAAAGTGCAACAGGACATTGATCTGAATGAAGATTTTTAGGTAAGACCTCAAAAGTACAGGCAACAAAAGCAAAACTAGACAATTGAGATTACATCAAGTAATCTCAAGTAATCTAGCCTCATTAAAAAAAGCTTCTCTGCACAGCAAACAAAATGAGTTGAGACAACCTACAAAGTGGGAAAAATATTTGCAAACTGTTCATCTGACAAGGGATTAATAACTAGAGGAACTCAGACAACTCAGCAAAAAATAACACAACTTTAAAATAAGCAAAAGATCTGAATATACATATCTCCAAATAACATATACAAATTGTCAAGATGTATATGGAAAAATGCTCAACATCACACTAATCATCAGGGAAAGGCAAATCAAAACCACAATGAGATGCCATCTCATCCCAGTTAGAATGGCTATTACCAAAAAGACCAAAAAACAAACAAACAAACCAACAACTAAAACAAAAAAACGAACCACCAAACAAACCAAGTGCTGGTGAAGATATGAAGAAACAGGAATACTGCACACTATTGGTGGAAATGTAAAGTATTACAGCCATTATGAAAAATATATCAAGTTTCCTAAACAAAGCTAAAAATAGAACTACCGTATAATTGAGCAATTCCACTGCTGGCTATATTTCCAAAGGAAAGGAAATCTGTTTTGAAGAGATACCTGCACTCCCATGTTTACTACAGCACTATTCAGAAGATCCAAGGTAAGGAATCAACCTAAGTGTTTATCAACACATGAATGGATAAAGAAAATGTGGCACATATATATAATGGAATACTATGCAGACATAAAAAGAAGAAATTCCTGTTATTTGCAGCAACATGGATGGAACTGGAGGTCTTTATGTTAAGTGAAATAAGCCAGGCACAGAAAGACAAATATTGCATGTTTTCACTCATATGAGATCTAAAAAAGTGGATCTCATGGAGGCAGAGTAGATTCATGGTTACCAGAGGCTAGGAAGGGAAAAGGGGAGGGGAAGATGTAGAGAAATAGGTTATGCGGTACAAAATACAGTTAAAAGGAATAAGTTCTGGTATTTAGTACAGTAAGAAAATTATAGTTAACAATATTTTATTGTATATTTCAAAATAGCTAGATGAGAAGAACTATAATATTCCCCAAAGAAAAAGATAAATGTTTTAGGTAGTAAATATTCCAATTATTCTGATTTGATCATTATACATTGTATATATGTATGAAAATATCACACGAACCTTAAAAATATGTGCAACTATTATTTATCAATGAGAAAAGAACAAAAGCAAGTAAGTTCAACTACTGTAGCTACTTCTATTCAGCATTAAACAGGAGATCCCTAACCAATGCACTGTATCAGTCAGCATTCCAACAAGAAATGGATGGCATACTTAGAATTCAATGAGAGTTTATTTATAAAGGGGCTATTTTAAAAGAATTAGGCAGGGGGAGTCACATGGGACAATACTATAATCCAAAGCTGGTAGCAGTTGAACTTACTTTAGGGTTGAAGGGTCAAGGAGAGAGAACATTGCTGGAATTCAGAAGAAACTAGTCATGTAAAATAAGATGCCGTGAGACATCTTAAGACAGACAGATCAAGGTGACCTCTATAGGGGAGAAAGCCAGGAGAATAAAACTGATTTCACCTTGTATCCTCCTTATAATCTTCCAGGGTTTTCCATTGACTTAACCCAACTGGAAGTCAGAAGGAATGACAGCCTGTTGATTTGGTAATTCTAAGTTAGTATTTTTGTGGTAGAGAAGACAGGAAGGTGGATCTGAAGAGTCAAAGAGAAGATATATAATACATGCAATAAAACAAAGAGGAAAAAGGAAAAGGATTGTAAGGGTCAAAATAAAACTGTTACTATTTACATGTATCTGTAGAAACACCTAAAGAATAAACATATACATTATTGGAATTAGTAATTTGAATTTAATAAGGTTGCTGGACATAAGATCAACAAAAAGCTTAGTTGTACTTTGTATAAGCAATTAGATACTAAAATTTTAAGTGTTTTATTTACAATAGCATAAAATGTGAAATGCCTATGAATAAATTTATCAAAAGAGATGTAAAATTTTATGCAAACAATAACTATACTGTGAGAAATTTTAGAAGACTTAAATAAATGGAGAGGATCAACGATTGGAAATACTCATTTTAAAGCTATCAGATTTCCCCAAAGTGATCTACAGATTCAACGCAATCCCAATAAAAATCCCCCTAGTGCATGCTTGTGTATGTACATGTGTGTGTGTTTGTATAACTTGACAAGTCAGCCTAGAAACTGATATGGAAATACACAGGTCTGAGAACAGCCATGGTGCTTTAAAAGAAGAATAAAGTGGGAGGACTTGCTCTACTAGATATTAAGACATTGTAATGCACACTAAGACAGTCTTATTTTGAAGCAAAGATGGACAAATATACTATATAATTCAAGTAGAGCAATATGGAAGATATAGTTGTTTTACTAAAAGGCGCTTGGTCAACTCGATATCTGACTGGAAGAAAATGAAACTTGACCCCACCTTATACCCTGCACAAAATCAATTCCCAGACCAATTGTGGATATAAATGTAAAAGGCAACAAACAAACAAACAAACAAAACTAACCCCCACTCCCTGCTCTTTAAAAAAACCAACCACAAAGAAACTTTCATGAGATAATATGGAAAACTATGGTCTACTGGGTGCTATGGCTCATGCCTGTAATCCCAGCACTTTGGGAGGCCGAGGCGGGCGGATCATTTGAGGTCAGGAGTTCAAGACCAGCCTGACCAACATGGTGAAATCCTGTCTCTACTAAAAACACAAAAAATTTAGCTGGGCGGGGTGACGCATGCCTATAGTCCCAGCTACTCGGGAGGCAGGAGAAGCCCTTGAACCCGGGAGGTGGAGGTTGGAGTGAGCCAAGATCGCGCCACTGCACTCCAGCCTTGGTGACACAGCCAGACTCCGGTGTCCAAAAGATTGGACACCCATGCCAATTAAAATGAATGAACTATAGCCACATACAACAGCGTGGATCAATCCCAATGACATAATTTTCAGCATAAGAAACCAGATACAATTTGATTATATATGACATGGTTCCCTTTATATACAGTTCAAAAGCTGACAAATATAAACACAAGTGTTTCATGATTCAGGTTTAGTGATAAAATTATAAAGAAAAGTGAGGAGGTCATTGTCATAAAGGTCATAAAGAATCCTTTTGTGGGAAGTAATAACTGTGAGAGAAAGGAGGGGGGCTTCTGGGATGCTGGTTGTTTTATTTATTTTTTAAAAACTTGAATGGTAGTTACAGGTATGTTTACTATATAAGAATTCAGAGTTGTATGTACTTTGTTCTATACACTTTGCTGTATGTGTGCTGTATTTTACAATAAAGAGAATAAAAAGGTTGTTCTTTTTCTCCAATTCTATACCTGGCACAGCATAAAATTCAGGGGGTCCTCTGGCTTTTCATAGACTAAGTTTTCTGTAATCTGCTGAGAGAGAGAGCATAAGGCATCACATTATGGTTCTGAGCAAAATTTATGTGGTCAGGTTATATTTGATGCTATCTTTCCCACTAACCTAACACATACCATAGCTTTTGTTTTTTTCAGAGATGGGTTCTCACTCTGTCACCCAAGATGGAATGCAGTGGTACTATCATAGTTCATAGCTCACTACAGCTTCAAACTCCTGGGCTCAAGGAATCCTCCTGCCTCAGCATCCTGAGTAGCTAGGACTATAGGTGCACACCGCTATTTCCGGCTCACTATGGTATTTTGAAGAAATTCGTGTATTTCTACAAAGTAACAGCTTACTTTATTATTACTAATAAAATCAGGCAAATTAAGGTAAAATTTAGAGAAATAAAAATTTAGTATAAATAGCAATTGATATTTTTACTAGTTTCCAAGATCACAGAGATAGAAAGTTTGGAAGAAAATATTTGTTTTGAGAATTGTGATCTTGCTAGATTGAGAAATTAATAAATTATTTGCTTTGAAGAACAGTACAAGAAAAACCTTTTGAATAAAAATTTTAAAACACTGCACAATTTTGCATAGAAACTTCCTTCTGAGACATTTGATTCTAAATGGCAAAAATGATGTTCAGTATTACAATATTATGAAAAAGCATATATAAAACTTTAGATTCACTTCCATACTTTTGTTGTTATTGAATAAATTAAAAAATTATAATAAAGTAAGCATAATTCTCACTTGCAGGGCATAAAAATCAGGCAAATTTCAGGATAAAATAATCAGGTCTATTTAAGGCACCAACATAATTCCATTATGTATTTTATATCTATTTCTGTTGAACACATATTTAATTACCATTTTTTCCTATAACAATGTTGCATGCATAAGCATTTTTTTTCTTCACAGGTGAAGAAAATTATAAAATGATTAAAACTCTACTGTCTCAATGGAAGTCTCAACAGGTTTCATCCTTCAGTTTAATAATTAGTAGTTCTTTAATTAAAGCCAGAAACCCAGCCATTAGTACTCTTCCAACAAAAAGACATTTGAAAAAGGAAAAGGCATAGACCAAGGTTAATGAAGTAGACATCACTTATTTTATATGAGGAATCTTAGGTTCACAAAAGTTAAGTAATTTTTCCCAAATCACAAAGATAAGAAATGCAAAGTTAGGATTTGAGACTTGGGCTAACAAATTACAAAATCTGTGCTCTTTCCTCTATGCTCTACTTCTTTGCATTCAAAAATTTTCAGTTTAAAGGTTTTCCTTTGAGGTAAGCCATTCTTATTTTACACCTTTCTAACCACAAGTTCCAGCACCACATCCTGAGGTCAATGAGATTTGTAATTTGAAGAATTAGAAGCAATTTTAAAGTATTTCTTTTCCCCTCTAGAGAATGTGGATTCTTAGATGGTCATGAGATCGGTCATCTTTTGAAAGTATAGTCGTGTTCCATATAGTGATGTGTTTCAAGATTTTAATGGAGTTGAAAAATTCACATTGTCTAGTGACGTCACAGCTGTCATAACGCTACAGTGCAAAGCATTACTCATGTGTCTGTGGTGATGCTGGTGTAAACAAACCTACTTTGCTACCAGTTGTATAAAAATATAGCACATGAAGTTATGTACAGTACATCATACTTGAAAATAAACGACTATGCTGCTGGTTTATGTACTTGCTATGTGATTTATTTAGAATGTACTCTGTCTACCTATTTAAAAAAAGTTAACTGTAAAACAGCAGGGAGGTTTTTCAGGGCATATTCCAGGAGAAGGCATTGTTATCACAGGATATGACAGCTCTATGCATGTTATTGCCTCTGAAGACCTTCCAGTGGGACAAGTTGTGAAGGTGGAAGACAGTGATATTGATGATCCTGATCCTGTAGGCATAGGCTAATGTGTGTATTTGTGTCTTAGTTTTTATCAAAAATGTTTAAAAAATAGAAAAATAAAAGTAAAAAAATTAAAAAATAGAACCAAGATTACAGAATAAGAGTGTAAAGAAAAACATTTTTGTGTAGCTGTACTATGTGTATTTTAAGCTAAGCATTATTACAAAACAGTCAGAAGATTAAAAAATTTAAAAGTTTATAAAGTAAAAAAACTACAGTAAGCTAAGGTTAATTTGGTTTTGAAGAAAAATATGTTAAAAAAAATTTAGTGTAGCCTAACTGTGCAATGTTTCTAAAGTCTACACTATTGTACAGTAACATCCGAGGCCGTTACACTGACTCACCACTCACTCACTCACTGACTTGCTCAGAGCAACTTCCAGGCCTGCAAGCTCCAAACATAGTTAAGTACTCCATAGAGGTGTACCATTTTTATCTCTTATGTGGTAACTTTACTGTATGTTTTCTATGTTTAGATACACAAATACTTCCCATTGTGTTACAATTGCCCACAGTATGACACAGGTTTGTGGCCTAGGAGCAATAGGCTATACCATATAGCCTAAGTGTGCGGTAGGCTGTATCATCTAGATTTGTGTAAGTACACTGATGTTTACACAGTGACAAAATCGCCTAATGATGCATGTTTCAGAACTCTCAGAAGATATCTTCGTTATTAAGCAACACGTGATGGTATATTACTTCTGCCTGGATTGCCTTTTTCTCTTCTTTTCAATTGATAATATTTTGTCCTTCCTTCCTAGACTGGCTATTGAACCCTTGGCCAAGTTTTTCCCTATCAACCAACCTACCTGATCTCTAATCCCTCTGAATGGCTTCATGTGATGGTATCATCTATTTGGTGTTTATGATTTACTACTTATGGTAACTACATCTTAATGCACTTATTGTCTTCTCAATTAGAATATATCCCTTTTTACAGAATACATCCTTTCTTGTACCTCTTGAAAAACTTACAATTAAAGAGAGGAATTGAGAGGTTTACCTGGAATATTTGCAGAATGTGGTGTTTTTCCATGTATTGGAGTGAAACTTGATAAGGATCTTCATAAACTATAGAAGGGAACCTTCTATAAGTTTGATTGCGTATACGATAACCCTTTCCTTGCTCAATTTCTGAAAATTCATCCTGAAATTTAAATCCCCCCACCAAAGAGTCCTTAGTAAACCTGAAGGGCCTAGGAATTGTCATTATCAGTGAAACCTGATGTTGATGAGATCTTAACTCCAGGAGTTGGAGAAAAGGCACATTTTTAAGAGAGACTTGGATAATCCTCCAGGTCTCCAGGTGCAATATAATGCACCTCATGTCCTGGGAGGTACCTTAGGCATTGCCAATCAATTTCAAGTACTTTTCCCTTCACAGGGATGTCTAATTGACTCCAAATTCCCTTCTCCTGGTAGAAGCCCAGAGAGGGAAAATGACTTAATATCACAGAGTTAGTTGCAGAACCAGGACTCAAAATGCAGGTTTCCTGAATCCTGGTTTATTAATCCTTCCTGAATGGTCTTTGGGTAGTAGAGAAGGCAGTACTTCTATTTCCCATCCTTCTCTTGCCCTTCCTGAAATTATGGGTGACACATACCACAATATGTGGGTTTATTCTTTATCCTTGATGCAATATGTGCCCTTCCATTGTACCCCTATTTTTACTCTCCAGGCCCCGTCTAGATCTGATCTCCCAGGTAGGTATCAAACGCCTATTTAACTTACAGATTTGGTTACTATGGCTTGAGTTTTTTCTTGACTGCTGATATAGTTCAATTTGGATGAGATGGAGGGGAGTCTTGGGAAAAGGGCTTGGTCTTTTGCTTGGAAGTTACTGGTGAATCTGGCATCAACTGGGTTGTAGGCTGGGATAGTGGTTGCATTTTGAGTTTCCATTTCAACTGAAGGCTTGGAATTGAGGTCTATTTGGTTATCCTCAAATTTGCAGGGTTGCACTCTGTAGTCAGCCTCTTTGTCCTCCTTGCTGTTGCCTAACTGCGGAAATGTTCTGTCTTCAGACTGGCCACGTGTTTCATAGTAAGACAGCTCGTCTTCATGATTAGCTTGTCTGTCTGCTAAGTGGTCAATCTGGTCAGATTCACTGTAGTGAGCATTGTCAACTGGAGGTTGATCAGCATTACTATGAGCTTGGTCAATAGCCTGGTGTTCAGCTAGTTCAGTGGCTTGGCCATACACTTGGTGGTGAGTCTTTACAGATGTTTTGTGGTCAACGAGGCCATACAATCTGAGGTCAGTCTGCTCAGAAGTTCCTTGGTCAGCCAGGCCAGCCAATCTGTAGTCAGTCTTCTCAGAAGTTCTTCTCCTAACTTTCCCTGACATTCTGCGGTCAATCTGTACGGAAGGTCTTTGGTGAGATGGTACGGACGAGCCACTGTCAATCTGTACAGAAGGACTTCGGTCAGATGGTATGGATGACCCACTGTCAATCTGCACAGAAGGTCTTCTCTCAGATAGTTTGGATAATCTGTGTGTAATCTGCTCAGAAGTTCTTCTCTCAGCCTCGCCAGACATTCTGCGATCCGTCTGCTTGGAACCTCTTCTCTCAGACTGGTCTGCCATTCTGTGGTCGGTCTGTTTAGAAGCTCTTCGGCTAGACTGTGTAGATAATCTACCACCAATCTGCTCGGAAGTTCTTCTCTCAGCCTGGCCTGACATTCTGTGGTCAGTCTGTCTGGAACCTCTCTGGTCAGATGGCATAGACAGTCTACCATCAATCTGCCCAGAAGTTCTTCTCTCAGCCTGGCTAGGTAATCTTCGTTCAATCTGTTCAGCAGTTCTTTCCTCCGTCAGGCCAGACACCTGACCATCACTCTGTTCATACTGTACATTATCAGCTTGGCTAGATGCCTTGCCTTCAGTCTGTTCAGACGGTGTTTGGTTAACCTGATCATCTGCTCTAAGGTCAGAAACATCAGCAGGGTTGGATGCTCTGCGGCCAGCCTGACCAGGTGTACTATGCCCACTTTGTTCAGCTACTCCGTTGGTAGCTTGGCTAAATATGTTGGATTCAGCCTGGCTAGGCACTCTTAGGGCAGTCTGGTCGGCTATTCTGCGAGCAGTGTGGTTATCTGCCTTCCTTTCGGCCTGGTTTTTCTGGTCGTCTTCTTCCTGGCCATTAGTGTGGCCAGCACTTGAGGGAGCAGCTGCGCTTTCATGTTTCAAGGGTTCAGCCAGAGCCTCTTGCGGAGGCTCGTCCATTTCCTGCCGCGTCCCTGACTGGTCTAGGTTGCCAGGCACTGTGGGTGGGGCTGGGCTGGGTCGTCTAGGCGACCCTCCAGGAACGCCCCATGATTCCCACGGGCTTTGTTCGGGTCTCTGCGCGAGTCAGGGCGAGTGGCCGTCCCGCTGTTGTAAGTGGAGGGACGGCAGTCAGCTGACCCTGCAGCGCGCAAGCGAGCGCAGGAACTACGCCATGTCCTGAGAAGAGGCGATTCTCAGGCTCTGGCAGTTAGAGCTTCTCCTCACCCTGCCGAGCGACCAGGCCACGGGGCTCCGTGCATCGCCACCTAGAGTGTTACCCTCTTCCTTGTTCGCGGAGGTTCTCGGCAGTGTGTGAGAAAGAGGCCCTCTCTCAGGTACTGCTCCTCTGATTAACATCCCCCACCACACCTCCAAATGTCAGCAGATGAACACACAACCAGTTGCACGAGGACCACAAACCTGAACACAGGTTGTTGCTATTGCCATCCCCTTTGGGTATAGCTATCTTGGCAGTGGAAAGTCCTGCCCCAAGGTGTTTTCTTGCTGAATTAGACATGTGATCTGTGACGGGAGAGCCAGAGAGAGGAGAGAAGATACAGTGAGAATGGGTTCTAAAACTGCACCATCTAGTGGTCTTACAGCAGAGAGGCGAGTTAGAAGGAGGCCAAATCAGAGTTCCAGAAAGGAAGGGAGTAAGGAAAGTGGGAGAAAGATACCAGAAGGAATATTTAGCAAGTGGAGAATTTGTATTTGATGGTGTCGGCCAGTGGGGCCCAGTTTTTGAGATTTGGCCCTCCCCCTTTGCAATCAACCTTAAGATTGCACCTCAGAGTCAGTAGGCTGTCTACTTTCAGGAGTAGGCCAGTACAGAGGTGGTGATTGATGAGACATACTACTTTGACCTTGCAAAGCCTGAAATCACTGAGGCAGGCCAAGGGTTGGTAGTGTGATGCCAGATATTCCTTTAGTAGGGATTTAACTGCATTAAACAATTAGAAATGAGACTTAAAATCCAAGTTCAAATACTTGTGATCAAAGTGTGACAGGGAGAGTGGATACACTTGACACCATACTTAAGAATGGAAAGGGGAATCTAAGCACACTGAAGTAAAGTCATTTATGTAACAGTGCCTAGAACATAATAGGTGCTCAAGAAGTGCTTATTGAATGTCACTTTATGAATTATCTACCTTATTTATTTAAAAATGCACGACACCATTGGATACTGTGTTTAGAGTAAAATAGGTCTTGGGCTATGGCTTGTAGCTTCAAAGGGCTATTGGTTTTGGAGATTTATTTTTCCATTTTATAACTTAAATGTAATAATCATAGAAATATAAAAAAGAAAACATAAAGAAAAAAATTCCCAAACACTCAAGAGATAACCTTTATTGACATTTTGATGTTTATCCTTCTGGAAATACCCCCATGCAAATCTATGTGTCTATATCTATAGGTATGTATGTATTTTACAAAATGATGATTTATTAATTTGAGATCTTTTTTTTAATGTAGCTGTTTTATAGTTACAAATTTCCCTCTGAGCTGATGCTTTTGCTGCATCTCTCAAGTGTTTGATGTTATGTTTTCATTCATCTGAAGATATTTTCTCATTTTCTCTGATTTTTTTTCTTTGATACATTGGTTGTTTAAAAGTATGTTGTCTAATTTCCAAATATGTATGAATTTTCCAGTTTTCCTTCTCATTGATTTCTAGCTTCATTCTGCTGTGTTCAGAGAAGATACATTGTATGGTTTCAATCTTTTAAAATATATTAAGGCTTGTTTTGTGGCCTAACATATGGTTTATCCTGGAGAATATTCCATGGAAAGAATGTGTATTTGCTATTGTTGGGTGGAATGTTTTTCATATGTGTTAGGTCTAATTGGTCGATAGTGTTGTTCAAGTCCTATATTTTCTTACTGGTCTTCTGTCTAGTGTTCTACTCGTTACTGAAAGTGAGAAACACAAAAAATCAGCCGGGTGTGGTGGTGTGCACCTGTGATCTCAGCTACTGGTGGGCTGAGGTGGGCGGATTGCTTGAGACCAGGAGGTTGAGGCTGTCTGCGCCGTGATTGTGCCACTGCACTTCAGCCTGGACCACAGAGTGACACCCTATTTCACACAAAAAAGTGGGGTATTAAAATCTCCAACTATTATTGTAGAACTGTCTGGTTTTCCCTTCAAATCTGTCAATGTTTGCTTCATATAATTTGAGCTTGTTGTTTTCTACAAATAATTATTTTCTATAAATAAATATTATAAACAAGAAGAAATAAAGTCTTCTTGTTTAATTGACGCTTTTATCAATATACAACGCACTTCTTCATTCCTCATAACAGTTTTTGACTTAAAGTCTATTTTGTCTGATATTAGTATAGCAGCTCCAGCTCTCTTTTGGTTATTATTTGCATGGAATATCTTTTTCCACGGTTGTATTTTCAACTTATTAATGTCTTTGAAACTAAAAAGAATCTCACACTATATAGTCGGATCACATTTTAAAAAATCTATTCTGCCAATCTTTGTCTTTTTATTGGAAAGCTTAATCCATCTACATTTAAAGTAATTACTGCTATGGAAGGACTTCTGTCATTTTGCTATTTATTTTTATATGTTATATGTTTTCTGTTCCTCAGTTCTTCCATTACTACCATCCTTTGTGTTTAGTTGATTTTTTTTATAGTGTATCATGTTGATTCCTTTCTCATTCCTTTTCTGTATATGTATTTTTATTTATTGTCTTAGTGGTTACTTAGGGATTACAATTAGCCTCCTAAACTTATAACAGCCTGTTTTGAATTAAAACCATCCTAGCTTCAATGGTATACAAAACCCTGCTCTTATATAATACATGTCTGTCTCTCCTTTTTTGTGTGTGTTATTGTTGTCACAAATAGCATCTTTATACAGTGTGTGCCTATTAACATGGATTTATTATAATTATTTTGTACGTCCATCATTTAAATCATACATAAAAAGAGGTTCAAACCAAAAATACAATGCTGGCTATTAAATCACCTATATAGATACCAAAACCAGTATTTTTTTATTTCTTCATATGGCTTCAAGTTACTATATCTTTCATTTCTACTTGAGGATATCCTTTTAGAATTTCTTGTATAGCAGGCCTACTATAGATGAAGTCCTTAGGATTTGTTTATCTGGGAATGTCTTAATTTCTTCTTTATTTCTGAAAGGTAGTTTTGCTGAATGTAGAATTTCTGGTTGATGGTATTTTTTTCAACTGTAAATATGTTGTCTCACTGCTTTCTAACTTCCATGAATTCTGCTGAGAAATTGGCTGTTCACCTTCAGTATCTTTATATGTGAGGAATCACTTCTTTTTTGCTGCTTTCAAGATTTTCTCTTTCAAAATGTCTTTCTGTTTTGAAAGTTTTATTGTCATGTATCAGTGTGGATCTTTTATGTTATTCTTTTGGAGTTTGTTGAGCTTCCTGAATGTGTACAATCATTTCTTTTATCAAATTTGTAACATTTTCAGCCATTACTTCTTTAAATATTTTTTCTTTCCCTTTCTCTCTCTCCTCTTTTTCTGGAGCTCCCACCATGCATAAGTGGTACACTTAAGGGTGTCTTACAGGTCTCTGAGGCTTTATAAATTTTTCTTCATTCTTCTTCCTTTTCTTCAGGCTGAACAATTTCAATTGACCTATCTTCCCCTAGCTCTTTGAACATTTTTAAGGCAGTTGATTTAAAGTTTTGGTCCAATATCTGTGCTTCCTTAGTAGCAGTTTATTTTAATTTCTCCTAGCCATACTTTCTTGTTTCTTTGCATACTTCATAATAAAAAAACAAAAGGTAAAGTCTGGACAGTTTGTATATTACATGCAGCATTCCGTGGGCATGCATGTGCTTTTCTGGATGTCCAATACATGCAGAAACTTTTTTTTTCTTTTTTTTTTTTGAGATGGAGTCTCGCTCTGTCGCCCAGGCTGGAATGCAGTGGCGCGATCTCGGCTCAGTGTAGGCTCCGCCTCCCAGTTTCACGCCATTCTCCTGCCTCAGCCTCCTGAGTAGCTGGGACTACAGGTGCCCGCCGCCATGCCCAGCTAATTTTTTGTATTTTTAGTAGAGACGGGGTTTCACCGTGTTAGTCAGGATGGTTTTGATCTCCTGACCTCGTGATCCGCCCGCCTCGGCCTCTGAAAGTGCTGGGATTACAGGCGTGAGCCACCGCGCCCAGCCAGAAACTTTTTGATACACTAATTATTCAAATAATCTCTCGCCCCAGCTTTTCCTCCCAAACTTTCAGTGTGTCCGTTACTTAACCATGATTTTAGTCTTTTTACCCAGATGCCAGCAGATTGCCTTTCAATGTTTTTGAGGAATGCCTTCTTTATAGCCACTTTTCCGTCCTGAGAGTTATGTTGATGGATACTTAGGTTATTTCCATATCTTGGCTATTTATTCACAATAATACTGCAGTAAACATGGTAGCAAAGTAGTTTTGATATTTAAGCCTTTCTGAGAATGTGCCCATTTGTATTAGATAATATATATGTATATTAGATATATAGATATTAGAAATATATATTAGATATTTTATCTAATGTATCTAATATATTAGATAATATAGGTAATCTATATTGTAATGTCCCCTTTTTCATTACTTATTTTAGTTATTTGAGTCTTTTTTTAATGTGGTCAACCTAGTTAAAAGCTTATCAATTTTGTTGATATTTTGAAAAAACAACCTTTAAATTATTTTTCTGTCATTTTTATATTATCATTTTATATTCTCCATTATATTAACATCTCTCTAATCTTTATTATTTCATTCCTTCTGCTTGGTGTGGGTATAGTTTGCCCTTTTTTGTAGTTTTTTAAGGTGGAAAATTAGGCTATTGATTTGGGACCTTTGTTGTTTTTAAAATATAGGCCTCTATAGCAATAAATTTTCCTCTAAGCATTGCTTTCCTGTATCCCATAAGTTTTAGTATGTTGTGTTTTCATTTGGATTTATCTCAAAGTATTTTCTAATTTCTTTTTTAATCCATTGGTTAATTAAGAATGTGTTGTTTAATTTCCACCTATTTCTGATTTTTCTAAATTTTTTCTGTTGATTTATCTTTTAATTTCATTGTGATTGCAGAATATATTTTGTATATATATATATATATATACACAGAGTCTCCTGTGGCCCAGTCTGGAGTGCAATGACATGGTCTCGGCTCACTGCAACCTCTGCCTCCTGGGTCAAGTGATTTTCCTGCCTCAGCCTCCTGAGTAGCTGGGATTACAGGCATGTGCCACCATGCCTGGCTAATTTTTGTATTTTTAGTAGAGACGGGGTTTCGCCATGTTGGCCAGACTGGTCTCAAACTCCAGACCTCAGGTGATCCACCGTCCTCGTCCCCCCAAGTAGCTAGGATTACAGGCATGAGCCACTGTGTCTGGCCTTGTATGATTTTAATCTTTTAAAATTTACTGAGGCTTGTTTTATGGTATAATATATGGTTTATCTTGGAGAATGTTCATGTGCACTTAAAAGAATGTATATTCTGCTGCGTTTGGGTGGAATGTTCTCTAGAAGTCTGTTAGGCCTAGTTGATTTATAGTGTTAGTTAAGTCTTCTCTTTCTTGGTTGATCTTCTGCTTAGTTGTTCATTCTATTATTGAAAGTGGAGTATTGACATCTCCAACTATATTCTTGAATTATCCATATCTCACTTCAATTCTGTAAGTTTTGCTTCACATATTTTTGGGGTTCTGTTATTAGGGCCATATGTGTTTATAATCATTATATATATCTGATAGATTGACCTTCTTATCATTATAAAATATACTTTTTCAAGTAACAATTTTTGTCCTAAAATCTATTTTGTCTCATAGTATAGCCACTCCAGCTGTCTTTGATTACTTCATGCATGGCATATTTTAAAAAATCTTTGTACTTTCAACCTATTTGTGTCTTTTGATCTAAACTTTGTCTCTTGTAGACAGTACATACGTAGTGGTATAGTTGATTTTTTTTGGGGGGAGGGTCCATTCTGACTATCTCTGCCTTTTGATTTATAAGTAGGATATACATGTTTTATTTTGTTTATTATTTTATGTATGTCATCTATTTTTTGTTCCTCAAGTCTTTCTTTTATTGTGTTAAATATATATTTCCTAGTGTACCTTTTAAATTTGATTGCTGTTTATTTTACTCTTTTTGGAGTTATTTTCTTTCTGATTTATCTGGGTATTACAGTTAGTTTAATCTTAGCTTAAAATAATCTTGTTTGGATTTATACTAACACAACTTCAGTATTATACAAAAACTTCGCTCCAGTATATCTATCTTCCCGTCACCATTCTTTGTATTAGTATTTTCATACAAATTACATCTTTACAGATTATAAACCCAGTCACGCAGCTATTATAATTGATTTATGCTGTTATCTTTTAAAACAGGTAGGAGAAGGAAAGAGATAGAAAAGTGTGTTTAAAACTTCTTTTATAATACTGTATTAGTCCATTTTTCACACCGTTGATAAAGACATACCTGAGACTGGGCAGTTTACAAAATAAAGAGGTTTAATGGACTTAAGAGTTGTGGCTGGGGAGGTCTCACACTCATGGCAGAAGGCAAGGAAGAGCAAGTCACGTCTTACATGGATGGCAGCAAGCAAAAAGAGAGAGCTTGTGCAGGGAAACTCCTGTTTTTACAACCATCAGATCTCCTGAGACTTATTCATGAGAACAGCACGGAAAAGATCCAACCCCTTGATTCAGTGATCTCCCACTGGGTACCTCCTACAACACGTGGGAATTATGGGAGCTACAAGATGAGATTTGGGTGGGGGCACAGCCAAACCATATCAAATACCTAATGTACTTACCTTTATTGGTGCTCTTTATTTCTTTACATGGATTTGAATTACCATCAAGTATGCTTTCATTTTGGCCTGAAGGACTCATTCTATATGGCAGGATGGTTTGATAGTGATTATGTCAGTTTTTATTTACCGGGAAATATATAACCTATTTTTTCATTTTTATTTATATATACTTTTTGGTTATATAGTAGGTGTATATATCTATGGGTTAAATGAGATATTTTGATACAAGTATGCAATGTGTAATAATCAGATCAGGGTAAATGGGGTATCTGTCACCTCAAGCATTTATCTTTGTGTCTTAAACAATCCAATTACACTTTTTTAGTTATTTTAAAATATAGAATTAATTTTTTTTCTATACTAACCCTGTTGTGCTAGCAAATACTAGGTCTTATTCATTCCTTCTGTGCTTTTGTTCTCCTTAACCATCCCCACTTTCCCCCAATTCCCCACTACACTTCCCAGCCTCTGTTAACCATCCTTCTACTCTCTGTCTCCATGAGTTCAATTGTTTTTATTTCTAGCTCCCATAAATAAGCGAGAACATGCGAAATTTGTCCTTCTGTGCCTGGTTTATTTCACTTAACATTATGATCTCCAGTTCCATCCAGGTTGTTGCAAATGACAGGATCCCATTTTTTTTTCTTGAGACAGAGTCTTGCTATGTTGCCCAGGCTGAAGTGCAGTGGCACAATCTCAGCTCACTGTAACCTCCGCCTCCTAGGTTCAAGCGATTCTCAGGCCTCAGCCTCCCAAGTAGCTGGGATTACAGGCATGTGCCACCATGCCTAGAAAATTTTTGTATTTTTAGTAGAGATGGGATTTCACCATGTTGGCCAGGCTGGTCTCGAACTCCAGAACTCAAGTGATCTGCCTGCTTTGGCCTCCCAAAGTGTTAGGATTACAGGTGTGAACCACTGCACCTGGCTCCATTCTTTTTTTTATGGCTAAGTGGTACTCCATTGTATGTATATACCACATTTTAAAAATCCATTAATCTGTTGATGGACACTCAGGTTGCTTCCAAATATTGGCTATTGTGAATAGTGCAGCAATAAACATGGGAGTAAAGATATCTCTTTGACATACTGATTTCCTTCCTTTTGGGTATATACCCAACAGTGGGATTGTGGATCATATGGTAGCTCAATTTTTAGTTTTTATTTTTTCGTTGAGGAACCTCCAAACTCTTCTCCATAGTGAAAATAATTTACATTCTCACCAACAGTCTACAAGGGTTCTTTTTCTTCACATCCTTACCAGCATTCAATGTTGCCTGTCTTTTGGATAAAAACCATTTTAACTGGGGTGAGATGTCATCTCATTGTAGTTTTGATTTGCATTTCTCTGATGATCAATGATGTTGTGCACCTTTTCATATGCCTGTTTGCCATTTGTATTTCTTCTTTTGAGAAATGTGTATTTGGATCTTTTGCCCATTTTTAATTGGATTATCAGATTTTTTCCAATAGAGTTGTTTGAGTGCCTTATATATTCTGGTTATTAATCCCTTGTCAGATGGGTAGTTTGAAAATATTTTCTCTCATTTTATGGGTTGTCTATTCACTTCATTGTTTCTTTGGCTGTGCAAAAGCTTTTTAACCTGATGTTATCCAATTTGTCCATTTTTGCTTTGGTTTCCTGTGCCTGTGGGGTATTACTTAAGAACTCTGCTCAGTCCAATGTACTGGAGAGTTTCCCCAAAGTTTTCTTTTAGCAGTTTCATAGTTTGCAGTCTTAGATTTGTCTTTAATTTTGATTTGATTTTTTTATATGGTGAGAGATAGGGGTCAAGTTTCATTCTCCTGCATATGGATATCCAATTTTCCCTGCATCATTTATTGAAGAGACTGCCTTTTCTGCAATGTATGTTCTTGGAAACTTTGTGAAAAATGAATTCATTGTAGATGTATAGATTTACTTTTGGGTTTTCTATTCTGTTCCTCTGGCTATGTGTCTGTTTTTATGCCAGTATCACACCATCTTGATTATTATAGATCTGTAGTATAATTTGAAGACAGGTAATGTGATTCCTCCACTTTTCTTTTTGCTTAGGATAGCTTTGGCTATTCTGGATCTTTGGTTGTTCCATATAAATTTTAGGATTTTTTTTTTATTTCTGTGAAGAATATAATTGGTATTTTGATAGGGATTGCATTACATCTGTATATTGCTTTGGGTAGTATGGACATTTAAAATATAATGATTCTTTTAATCCATGAACATGGAATATCTTTCCATTTTTTGATGTCCTCCTCAATTTCTTTCATCAGTGTTTTATAGCTTTTATTGTAGAGATCTTTCACTTTAGTTAATTCCTAGATATATAATTTTATTTTTAGTTATTGTAAATGGCATTACTTTCTTGATTTCTTTTTCAGATTGCTTGCTGTTGGCATATAGAAATGCTACTGACTTTTGTATGTTGATTTTGTATTTTGCGTCTTTACTAAATTTGTTATCAGTTCTAATAGTTTTTTTGTGGAGTCCCAAGGTTTTTCCAAATACAAGATTATATCTGGATCTGCAGACAATGATCTGAAGTTTCTTTGTTGATTTTCTGTTTGGAAGATCTGTCCAATGCTGAAAGCGGGGTGTTGAAATCTTCAGCTATTGATGTACTGGGGTTTATTTCCCTCTTTACCTCTAATAACATATATCTGAGTGCTCCCATGTTAGGTGCATATGTATTTACAATTGTTATATACTCTTGCTGAATTGATCTCTTTATCTTTATATAATGACCTTCTTTGTCTCTTTTTATAGTTTTTGTCTTGAAATCTATTTTGTCTGATATAAATACAGCTACTCCTGCTGTTTGTTTGATTTCCATGGACATGGAATATCCTTTTCCATCCCTTTATTTTCAGTCTATGTGTGCCTTCATAGGTGAAGTGTGTTTCTCATTGGCAACAAATCATCGGGTCATGTTTTTCTTTTTATTCATTCATCCACTGTATGTCTTTTTTATTGAGGAGTTAAGTCCCTTTACATTCAACATTATTATTGATAAGCAAGGACTTATTCCTGCTGTTTTGTTATTTGTTTTCTGGTTGTTTTGTAGTCTTCTCTTCCTTCTTTCTTTCCTTTCTGTCTTCTTTTTTTTCTTTTTAATTATTATACTTTAAGTACTAGGGTACATGTGCACAACATGCAGGTTTGTTACATAGGTATACATGCACCATGTTGGTTTGCTGCACCCATCAACTCATCATTTACATTAGATATTTCTCCTAATGCTATCCCTACCCCAGCCCCCAAGCCCATGACAGGTGCTGGTGTGTGATGTTCCCTGCCCCATGTCCAAGTGTTCTCATTGTTCAGTTCCCACCTATGAGTGAGAAGATGTGGTGTTTGGTTTTCTGTCGTTGTGATAGTTTGCTCAGAATGATGGTTTCCACCTTCATCCATTTCCCTGCAAAGGACATGAAATCATTCTTCTTTATGGCTGCACAGTATTCCATGGTGTGTATGTGCCACATTTTCTTAATCTAGTCTATTATTGATGGACATTTGGGTTGGTTCCAAGTCTTTGCTATTGTGAATAGTGCTGCAGTAAACATAGGTGTGCATATGTCTTCATAGTAGCATGATTTATAATCTTTTGGGTATATACCCAGTAATGGGATTGCTGGGTCAAATGGTATTTCTAGTTCTAGATCTCTGAGGAATTGCCACACTGTCTTCCACAATGATTGAACTAATTTACACCCCCACCAACAGTATAAAAACTTTCCCATTTCTCCACATCCTCTCCAGGATCTGTTGTTTCCTGACTTTTTAATGATCACCATTCTAACCTGCGTGAGATGGTATCTCATTGTGATTTTGATTTGCATTTCTCTGATGGCCAGTGATGATGAGCATTTTTTCATGTGTCTGTTGTTTGCATAAATGTCTTCTTTTGCAAAGTGTCTGTTCGTATCCTTTGCCCACTTTTTGATGGGGTTGTTTGTTTTTTTCTTGTAAATTTGTTTGAGTTCTTTGTAGATTCTGGATATTAGCCCTTTGTCAGATGGGTAGATTGCAAAAATTTTCTCCCATTCTGTAGGTTGCCTGTTCACACTGATGGTAGTTTCTTTTGCTGTGCAGAAGCTCTTTAGTTTAATTAGATCCCATTTGTCAATTTTGGCTTTTGTTGCCATTGCCTTTGGTGTTTTAGCCATGAAGTCCTTGCCCATGCCTGTGTCCTGAATGGTATTGCCTAGGTTTTCTTCTAGGGTTTTTATGGTTTTAGGTCTAACATGTAAGTCTTTAATCCATCTTGAATTAATTTTTGTATAAGGTGTAAGGAAGGGATCCTGTTTCAGCTTTCTGCATATGGCTAGCCAGTTTTCCCAGCACCATTTATTAAATAGGGAATCCTTTCCCCATTTCTTGTTTTTGTTAGGTTTGTCAAAGATCAGATGGTTGTAGATGTGTAGTGTTATTTCTGAGGGCTCTGTTCGGTTCTGTTGGTCTGTGTATTTGTTTTGGTACCAGTACCATGTTGTTTTGGTTACTGTAGCCCTGTGGTATAGTTTGAAGTCAGGTAGGGTGATGCCTCCAGCTTTGTTCTTTTGTTAGGATTGTCTTGGCTATGTGGACTCTTTTTTGGTTCCATATGAACTTTAGGTTTTTCCAATTCTGTGAAGAAAGTCATTTTGCTTGATGGGGATGGCATTAAATCTATAAATTACCTTGGGCAGTATGGCCATTTTCATGATGTTGATTCTTCTTATCTGTGAGCATGGAATGTTCTTTCATTTGTTTGTGTCCTCTTTTATTTTGTTGAGCAGTGGTTTGTAGTTCCCCTTGAAGAGGTCCTTCACATCCCTTGTAAGTTGGATTCCTAGGTATTTTATTCCCTTTGTAGCAATTGTGAATGGGAGTTCACTCATGATTTGGCTCTCTGTTTGTCTGTTATTGGTGTATAGGAATGATTGTGATTTTTGCACATTGATTTTGTATCCTGAGACTTTGCTGAAGTTGCTTATGAGCTTAAGGAGATTTTGGGCTGAGTCAATGGGGTTTTCTAAATAGACAATCATGTCATCTGCAAAGAGGGACACTTTGACTTCTTCTTTTTCTAATTGAATACGCTTTATTTCTTTCTCCTGTCTGATTGCCTTGGCCAGAACTTCCAACACCATGTTGAATAGGAGTGGTGAGAGAGAGCATCCTTGTCTTGTGCTGGTTTTCAAAGGGAATGCTTCTAGTTTTTGCCCATTCAGTATGATATTGGCTATGGGTTTGTCATAAATAGCTCTTATTATTTTGAGATATGTTCCATCAATATCTAGTTTATTGAGAGTTTTTAGCATGAAGGGCTGTTGAGTTTTGTCAAAGGCCTTTTTCTGCATCTGTTGAGATAATCATGTGGTTTTGGTTCTGTTTATGTGATGGATTACGTTTACTGATTTGTGTATGTTGAATCAGCCTTGCATCCCAGGGATGAAGCCAACTTGATCATGGTGGATAAACTTTTTGATGTGCTGCTGGATTCGGTTTGCCAGTATTTTATTGAGGAATTTTGCATCCATGTTCATTAGGGATATTTGTCTAAAATTCTCTTTTTGTTGTCGTGTCTCTTCCAGGCTTTTGTAGCAGGATGATGCTGGCCTCATAAAAAGAGGGAGGATTCCCTCTTTTTCTATTGATTGGAATAGTTTCAGAAGGAATGGTACCAGCTCCTCTTTGTACCTCTGGTAGAATTTGGCTGTAAATCCGTCTGGTCCTGAACTTTTTTTGGTTGGTAGGCTATTAATTATTGCCTCAATTTCAGAACCTGTTACTGGTCTATTCAGAGACTCACCTGCTTCCTGGTTTATTCTTGAGAGGGTGTATGTGTCCAGGAATTTATCCATTTCTTCTAGATTTTCTAGTTTATTTGCATATAGGTGTTTATAGTATTCTCCGAAGGTAGTTTGTATTTCTGTGGGATTGGTGGCGATATCCCCTTTATCATTTTTTATTGCATCTATTTGATTCTTCTCTCTTTTCTTCTTTATTAGTCTTGCTAGAATTCTATCAATTTTGTTGATCTTTTCAAAAAACCAGCTCCTGGATTCATTGATTTTTTGAAGGGTTTTTTTGTGTCTCTATCTCCTTCAGTTCTGCTCTGATCTTAGTTATTTTTTGCCTTGTGCTAGCTTTTGAATTTGTTTGCTCTTGCTTCTCTAGTTCTTTTTTTTTCTTTTTTTTATTATTATACTTTAGGTTTTAGGGTACATGTGCACAATGTGCAGGTTTGTTACATATGTATCCATGTGCCGTGTTGGTTTGCTGCACCCATTAACTCGTCATTTAGCATTAGGTATATCTCCTAATGCTGTCCCTCCCCCTTCTCTAATTCTTTTAATTGTGATGTTATGGTGTCGATTTTAGATCTTTCCTTCTTTCATTTGTGGGCATTTAGTGCTATAAATTTCCTTCTACACACTGCTTTAAATGTGTCCCAGAGATTCTGGTATGTTATGTCATTGTTCTCATTGGTTTCAAAGAACATCTTTATTTCTGCCTTGATTTTGTTATTTACCTAGTAGCCATTCAGGAGATTGTTCAGTTTCCATGTAGTTTTGTGGTTTTGAGTGAGTTTCTTAATCTTAAATTCTAATTTGATTGCACTGTGGTCTGAGAGACAGTTTGTTGTGATTTCTGTTTTTTTACATTTGCTGAGGAGTGCTTTAGTTCCAAGTATGTGGTCAATTTTAGAATAAGTGTGATGTGGTGCTGAGAAGAATGTATATTCTGTTGATTTGGAGTGGAGAGTTCTGTAGATGTCTATTAGGTCTGCTTGGTGCAGAGCTGAGTTCAAGTCCTGGATATCCTTGTTAACCTTCTGTCTCATTGATCTGTCTAATATTGACAGTGGGGTGTTAAACTCTCCCATTATTATTATGTGGGAGTCTAAGTCTTTTGTAGGTCTCTGAGGACTTGTTTTATGAATCTGGGTGCTCCCATATTGGGTGCATATGTATTTAGGATAGTTAGCTCTTACTGTTGAATTGATCCCTTTAATATTACGCAATGGCCTTCTTTGTCTCTTTTCATCTTTGTTGGTTTAAAGTCTGTTTTATTGGAGACTGGGATTGCAACCCCTGCTTTTTTTTTTTTTGCTTTCTGTTTGCTTGGCAGATCTTCCTCCATCCCTTTATTTTGAGCCTATATGTGTCTCTGCATGTGAGATGGGTCTCCTGAATATAGCACACCAATGGGTCTTGATTGTTTATCCAATTTGCCAGTCTGTGTCTTTTAATTGGAGCACTTAGCCTATTTACATTTAAGGTTAATATTGTTATATGTGAATTTGATCCTGTCATTATGATGTCAGCTGGTTATTTTTTCCATTAATTGATACAGTTTCTTTATAGCATCGATGGTCTTTACAATTTGGCATGTTTTTGCAGTGGCTGGTACTGGTCATTCTTTTCCATATTTAGTGCTTCCTTCAGGAACTCTTGTAAGGTAGGCCTCGTGGTGACAAAATCTCTCTGCATTTGCTTGTCTGTAAAGGATTTTATTTCTCCACTTATGAAGCTTAGTTTGGCTGGATATGAAATTCTGGGTTGAAAATTCTTTTCTTTGAGAATGTTGAATATTGGCCCCCACTCTCTTCTGGCTTGTAGGGTTTTGGCCGAGAGATCTGCTGTTAGTCTGATGGGCTTCCCTTTGTGGGCAATCTGATCTTTCTCTCTGGCTTCCCTTAACCTTTTTCCCTTCATTTCAACCTTGGTGAGTCTGACAATTATGTGTCTCGGGGTTGGTCTTCTTGAGGCGTATCTTTGTGGTGTTCTCTGTATTTCCTGAATTTGAATGTTGGCCTGCCTTGCTAGGTCAGGGAAGTTCTCCTAGATAACATCCTTCTGAAGAGTGTTTTCTGACTTAGTTCCATTCTCCCCATCACTTTCAGGTCCACCAGTCAAACGTAGATTTGGTCTTTCCGCATAGTCCAATATTTCTTGGAGGCTTTGTTCCCTTCTTTTTAGTCATTTTTCTCTAATCTTGTCTTCTCATTATTTCATTAATTTGATCTTCAATCACTGATAGCCCTTCTTCCACTTGATTGAATCTGCTGTTGAAGCTTGTATACACATCACGAAGTTCTCGTGCCATGGTTTTCAGCTCTATCAGGTCTTTAAGGTCTTCTCTCCACTGTTTATTCTAGTTAGCCATTCATCTAACCTTTTTTTCAAGGTTTTTAACTTCCTTGGGTTGGGTTAGAACATCCTCCTTTAGCTCAGAGAAATTTGTTATTTACTGACCTTCTGAACCCTACTTCTGTCAACTCGTCAAAGTCATTCTCTGTCCAGCTTTGTTCTGTTGCTGGCAAGGAGCTGAGATCCTTTGGAGGGGAAGAGGCGCTCTGGTGTTTAGAATTTTCAGGTTTTCTGCTCTGATTTCTCCCCATCTTTGTGGTTTTATCTACCTTTGGTCTTTGATGTTGGTGACCTACAGATGAGGTTTTGGTGAGGATTTTTTTTTTGTTGATATTGATTCTATTCCTTTCTCTTTGTTCGTTTGCCTTCTAACAGTCATATCCCTCAGCTGCAGGTCTGTTGGAGTTTGCTGGAGGTCCACTCCAGGTCCTGTTTGCCTGGGTATTACTGGCGTAGGCTGCAGAACAGCAAATATTGCAGAACAGCAAATATTGCTTCCTGATCCTTCCTCTGGAAGCTTCATCCCAGCGGGGCACCTGCCTGTATGAGGTGTCTTTTGGCCCCTACTGGGAGATGTCTCTGAGTTAGGCTACAAGTGGGTCAGGGACCCACTTCAGGAGGCAGTCTGTCTGGAGAACCACTGCTCTCTTCAGAGCTGTCAGACAGGGACGTTTAAGTCTACAGAAGTTGTCTGCTGCCTTTTGTTCAGTTATGCCCTGACCACAGAGGTGGTGTCTATAGAGGCAGTAGGCCTTGCTGAGCTGTGGTAGGTTCCGCCCAGTTCAAGCTTCCTGGCCACTTTGTTTACCTACTCAAGCCTCAGCAGTGTGGACACCCCTCCCCCTGCCAGGCTGCAGCCTTGCAATTCGATCTCAGACTGCTGCGCTAGCAGTGAGCAAGGCTCTGTGGGCATGAGACCTGCCGAGCCAGGCACAGGAGAGAATCTCCTGGTCTGCTGGTTGCTAAGACCATGAGAAAGGTACAGTATTTGGGCAAGAGTGTACTGATTTTCCAGGTACAGTCTATCATGGATTCCCTTGGCTAGGAAAGGGAAATCCCCCAACCCTTTGTGCTTCCTGGGTGAGGCAATGCCCTGCTCTGCTTTGGCTCACCCTCTGTGGGGTGCACCCATTCTCCAACCAGTCCCAATGAGATGAACCAGGTATCTCAGTTGGAAATGCAGAAATCAGCTATCTTCTGCATCGATCATGCTGGGAGCTGCAGACTGGAGCTGTTCCTATTCGGCCGTCTTGGAACAGAAACCAGGCCTTTCTGTCTTCTTTTCAGTGAAGGTGATTTTCTCTGGTGGTATGATTTAATTTCTTGCTTTTAATTTTTTTAATTAAAAAAAATTTTTTTAAGACAGGGTCTTGGTCTGTTGCCCAGACTGGAGTACAGTGGTGTGATCATGGCTTACTGCAGCATCGACCTCCCAGACTCAAGCAATCCTCTCACCTCAGCTCCCTGAGTAGCTGGGTCTACAGGCATGTGCCACCACACCTGGCTAATTTAAAAATTTTTTTTCAGAGACAGTGTCTCACTATATTTTCCAAGCTGGTCTGGAACTCCTGGGTTCAAATGATCCACCTATCTTGGCCTCCCAAATCATTGAGACAGGTATGAACCATTGTACATGGTTGCTTTTTATTTTTTGTGTATCCATTGTATGTTTTTTGATTTGAGGTTACCATGAGGCTTGCAAATACTATCTTATAATCAGTTATTTTAAGTTTATAACAACTTAACACTGTTTGAATAAGAACACAACCAAAACGCTAATAAAAACTCTACACCTTAACTTCATCCCCCTGCTTTTTAACTTTTTGTTGTCTCTATTTATATCTTATAGTACTATTTTTTGAAAAATTATTATTTTCAGATGGTTCATATTTTAGTAATTATTTTTGATTGGTTCATCTTTTAGTCTTTCTACATAAGAGTAGTTTACATACCCCAGTTATAGTGTTATAATATTCTGTGTATTTTTCCGTGTACTTACTATCACCAGTGAATTTTATACCTTTAGATGATTTATTTTTCTTTATTTCTTCTAAAAAAGAAACGGGATACATGTATGCAGAACGTGCTGGTTCGGTACATAGGTATACGTGTGCAATGGTGGTTTGCTGCACCTATTGACTCATCTTCTAAGTTCCCTCCCCTCACCCCCACCCCACCACAGACCCTGGTGTTGTTGTTCCCCTCTCTGTGTCCATGTGTTCTCAATATTCACCTCCCACTTATAGGTGAGAATATGTGGTGTTTGGTTTTCTGTTTCTGTGTTACTTTGCTGAGGATGAGGGCTTTCAGTTTCATCCATGTCCCTGCAAAGGACACGATCTCATTCATTTTTTATGGCGTCATAGTATTCCATAGTGTATATGTCCACATTTTCTTTATCCAGCCTATCATTGATGGGAATTTGGGTTGGTTCCATGTCCTGGCTATTGTAAATAGGGCTGCAATAAAAATATATGTGCATATGTCTTTATAGTAGAATGATTTATATTCCTTTGGGAATACACCTGGTAATGGGATTGCTGGGTCAAATGGTATTTCTGGTTCTAGATTCTTGAGGAATTGCCATACTGTCTTCCACAGTGGTTGAACTAATTTACACTCCTATATATTCAGAATAGTTGGCTCTTCTTGTTGAATTGTTCCCTTTACCATTATGTAATACCCTTCTTTGTCTTTTTTGATCTTTTTTGGTTTAAAGTCTGTTCTGTCACAGACTAGGATTGCAACCTTGCCTTTTTTTCCTTTTTATTTGGTAAATTTCCCTGCGTCCCTTTATTTTGAGCCTGTGTGTGTCTTTGCACATAAGATGGTTCTCCTGCATACAGCACACCAATGAGTCTCGACTCCTTTTTTGCCAGTCTGTGTCTTTTAATTAGGGCATTTAGCCCAGTTACATTTTCTTTTCCTTCCTTTCTCTCTCTCTCTTTTTCTTTCTTTCTCTGTTTCTCTCTCTCTTTTCTTTCTTTCTTTCTCACTCTCACCCAGGCTGGAGTGCAGTATCATGTTCTCAGCTCACTGCAACCTCCACCTCCCAGATTCAAACAATTCTCCTGCCTCAGCCTCCCTGGTAGCTGGACTATAGGCACCTGCCACCACACCCAGCTGATTTTTGTATTTTTTGTTTTTTTTTTTTTGTTTGTTTTTTTTTTTGAGACAGAGTCTCGTTCTGTCGCCCAGGCTGGAGTGCAGTGGCGTGATCTCGGCTCACTGCAAGCTCTGCCTCCCGGGTTCACGCCATTCTCCTGACTCAGCCTCCCGAGTAGCTGGGAGTACAGGCGCCTGCCACTGCGCCCGGCTAATTTTTTTATTTTTAGTAGAGACGGGGTTTCACCATGGTCTCGATCTCCTGACCTCGTGATCCACCCGCCTCAGCCTCCCAAAGTGCTGGGATTACAGGCATGAGCCACCACGCCCGGCCTGTATTTTTAATAGATACAGATTTTCACTATGTTGGCCAGGTTGGTCTCAAACTCCTGACTGCAGGTGATTCACCTGCCTTGGCCTCCCAAAGTGCTGGGATTACAGGTGCGAGTGACTGCCCAGTCCCAGTTACATTTGAGGTTAGTATTGTTATGTTTGGAGTTTAATCGTGTCATCATGATGCTCTTTGGTTGTTTTGCACACTACTTGATGCAGTTTCTTCATGTGTCATTAGTTTTTATATTTTGGTGTGTTTTTGCAGTGGCTGGTACTGGCTTTTCCTTTCCATATTTGATGATTCTTTCAGGAGCTCTTGCAGGGCAGGCCTGCTGGTAATGAAATCCCTTAGCATTTGCTTGTCTGGAAAGGATTTTGTTTGTCCTTTGCTTATGAAGCTTCATTCGGCTGGATATGAAATTCTGGGTTGAAAACTCTTTTCTTTAAGAATGTTGAATATTGGCTTCCAATCTCTTCTGGCTTGTAAAGTTTCTGCTGAGAGGTCTGCTGTTAGTCTGATGGGCTTCCCTTTGTAGGCAACCTGGCCTTTCTCTCTGGCTGCCCATAACAGTTTTTCCTTCATTTCAACTTTGGATAATCTGATGATTGTGTGTCTTGGGGTTGATCTTCTCGTAGAGTATCTTAATGGTGTTCTGTGTATTTCCTGAATTTGCATGTTGGCAAAGTTGGGGAAGTTCTCCTGGATCTTCCCAGGAGATCATATCATGGGAAATCTTCCTGGATCATATCCTGAAGCGTGTTTTCCATTTTGTTTCCATTCTCCCTGTCTCCTTCTGGTACTCCAGTCAATCGTAGGTTCGGTCATTTTATGAAGTCTCATATTTCTTGGAGGCTTTGTTCATTCCGTTTCATTTTTTTAAAAAATTCTTGTCTGCATGTCTTATTTCAATAAGGTGGTCTTCACACTGATATCCTTTCTTCCGCTTGGTTGATTCAGCTGTTGATACTTGTGTATTCTTCATGAAATTCTTGTGCTGTGTTTTTCAGCTCCATCAGGTCATTTATGTTCATCTCTAAACTGGTTATTCTAGTTAGCAATTCCTCTAACTTTTTATCAGGTTCTTAGCTTCTTTGCATTGGGTTAGAACATGCTTCTTTAACTCGTCATAGTTTTTTACTACCCATCTTCCAAAGCCTACTTCTGTCAATTCTTTCATCTGATCCTCCGTCCAGTTCTGTGCCCTTGATGGAGAGACATTGCAGTCATTTGGAGGAGAAGAGGCACTCTGACCTTTTGGGTTTTCAGCATTTTTTCATTGATTCTTATCTTTGTGAGTTTGTCTAGTTTCGGACTTTGAGGCTGCTGACCCTTGGATGGGGTTTTTGTAGATGCCTTTTTGTTGTTGTTGCTGTTGTTGTTGCTGCTGTTGTTGTCGCTTTCTGCTTGTTTTTCTTTCAATAGTCAGGTCCCTCTTCTTTAGGGCTGCTGCAGTTTGCTGGGGATTTGCTTCAGGCCTTATCTGATTTGCTCCTGTGCCTGGAGATGTCACTCAAGGAAGCTGGAGAGCAGCCAAGATTGGTGCCTACTCCTTCTTCTGGGACCTCTGACCTCAAGGGGCACCAACCTGATGCCAGTAGGATCGTTCCTATATAGAATGTCTGACAACCCCTGTTGGAGTGCTCACCCAGTTGGGTGGTACAGGGAGCAGGACTTGTTTAATGAAGCACTTTGTCCCTTGGTGGAGAGGGTGTGTTTTGCTGGGGGAAACCCACTTGTCTGGGCTGCCTGGATTCCTCAGAACCACTAGGAGGATCAGCTAAGTTTGCTGGTCTGCAGAGACTGCAGCCACCCCTCCCCTTAGGGGTTCAGGCCCAGGGAGATCTGAATTCTGTCCCTGAGCCTCTGGCTGGAGTTATTGGAGATCCTGCAGGGAAGCCCCACCCACTGAGGAAGGGTTGGTCAGGGTTAGACCTGAAGGGGCACTCTGGCTGCTGACTGCCATAGCCAGTGTGTTCGGCTGTGGGGACAAGTCTTGGGACCAAGCCGTCCAGCCTCCCTGGCTCCAGCAGAGGAAAAGCACAGCCTGGAGCTATAGAAATGGGTGTCACCCTTCTCCCACCCAGGGAACTTAGCGTGTTAGGCAGTTGTGAATCCCAGTGCTGGCTGCTGCCCCTCCCTCAAGGAGCTCAAACAGCTTAGACAGCAGGCAGCAGCAGCCGGTGCTGGTCGCCCCTCCCCCCAGGAGTTTGGCGGGCTTAAGCAGATTCCAGCTGAAAGGCTGTAAGAATCCATGCGTTCCAGGACTGGGATGCTAGGCCCCGGTGGCATGGGTTCGCGAGTGGGGTCTTCTGATCCGTGGGTTGCGCTGTTTCCCCAGGTGGGTAGCATGCTCACTCACTGCCTCCCTTGGCTGGGAAGAGGTGGTTCCGCTTCCCCATGTGGCTCTCAGGTGAGCTGCAGCACCACACTGCTCTCCCTTCTCTCCGTGGGTCATGCCAGCCTTCTACTCAATTTTGATGAGAGAACCTGGATACCTTGGTTGCCGGTGAAGAATTCACACGCGTATTATGATTTTTTTTGGTGGGAGCTGTAAAGTCCTCTGAGCTGGCCACACCATGGGTCAGGCCATGGTGACATTCCCCAGCCCTTGTAATAATGTACTTTGTGATATTCCCCATCCTTATGAATGTACTTTGTAACATTCCTCCCTGCCTTTGTGACAATACACCATCCAGCCCTTGTGAATGTACTTTGTAACATTCCTCCTTGCCTTTGTGACAATACACCATCCAGCCCTTGTGAATGTACTTTGTAACATTCCTCCCCGCCCTTGTGAATATACTTTGTAACAGCCACCCTGCCCGTAAAAAATTACTCCTGACTCCACTGCCTATCCCAAACCTGTAAGAACCAATGATAATCCCACCACCCTTTGCAGACCCCTCTCTTGGACTCGGCCCACTTGCACCCAAGTGAATAAACAGCCTTGTTCATCACACTAAGTCTGCTCAGTTGATCTCTTATACGAACGCGCATAACAGGAGCCTCCAAATGCAGCTGCTTCTAGTTGGCCATCTTGTCACTGCTGGCCCTTTCAGATGATTTCTTACTGCTCATTAACATTCTTTTATTTCTGACTGAAGTACCCCCATTAGAATTTCTTATAGAACCAGGTCAGGTATTGATGAAGTCCTTCAGCTTTTGTTTGTCAGGGAAAGTCTTTATTTTTCCTTCATGTTTGAAAGATAGTTTTGCCAGATATACTATTCTAGGGTAAAAGTTTTTTTCCTTTGGCATTTTAAATTTGTGTCACTTTCTCCAGGCCTGTAAGATTTCCACTGAAAATTCTGCTGCCAGATGTATTGGAGCTCCATTGTATGTTATTTGTTTCTTTTCTCTTGCTGCTTTTAGGATCCTTTATCCTTGACCTTTGGGAGTTTGATTACTATTTAGTACCTCCTTGAGGTAGTCCTCTTTGCTTGGTGTTTTATAATCTTCTTGTGCTCTGATATTGATATCTTTCTCTAGGTTTAGGAACTTCTCTGTTATTATCCCTTTGAGTGAACTTTCTATGCCTATCTCTTTCTCTAACTCCTCTTTAAGGTCAATAACTCTTAGATTTACCCTTTTGAAACTATTTTCTAGATCCTGTAGGTGTGCTTCATTTTTTTTATTCTTTTTTCTTTTGTATCTTCTGACTGTATATTTTCAAATAGTCTGTCTTTAAGCTTACTAATTCATTCTTCTGCTTGATTTATTCTGCCAGTAAAAGACTCTGATGACCATGTTGGCCAGGCTGGTCTTGAACTCTAAAGTCAGGAGTTTGAGACCAGCCTGGCCAATGTGGTGAAATCCCATCTCTACTAAAAATATGAAAATGAGCCAGGCATGGTGGCAGGCACCTGTAATCCTAGCTACTTGGGAGGCTGAGGGAAAATCGCTTGAACCTGGGAGGTGGTGGTTGCAGTGAGCCGAGATCACGTCATTGCACTCCAGACTGGGTGACAAGGAAGTCTATCTCAAAAAAAAAAAAAAAAAAAAAGGCTCTGATGTGTTTCTTAATATTTCAGTTTCATTTTTCAGCTCCAGAATTATGCATATTTTAATTATTTCAATCTCTTTCTTAAATTTATGTGATAGAATTCTGAATTCGTTCTCTATCTCTGTGATAGGGTTCTGAATTCCTTCAAAGAGATCTTGGATTTCTTTGAGTTTCCTCAACACAGTTATTTTGAATTCTCTGTCTGAATAGTTACATATCTCTGTTTCTCCAGGAGTGGAGATGAGATGGTGCCTTATTTAGCTTGTTTGTTGAGGTCATGTTTTCCCAGATGGTGTTGATGCTTGTAGATGTTCATTGGCGTCTGGGCAGAAGGCTTAAGTATTTATTGTAGTCTTCACAGTCTGGGCTTATTTGTACACATCCTTTTCAGGAAGGTTTTCCCTGTAATCAAAAGGATTTGGGTATTGTGACCTAAGCCATATCTACATTAGGGGGCACCTCGAGCTCAGTAACATTGTGGTTCTTGTAGAGTCATAGAGGTGCTATCTTGGCAGTCTTGGATAACATCCAGATGAATTCTCTGGATTACCAGGTAGAGACTCTTGTTCTCTTCTCTTTCTCCCAAACAAACAGTCTCTCTCTCTCTCTCTCTCTCTCTCTCTGTGCTGAGCTTCCTGGAGCTGGGAGTGGGATGACAGAAGCACCCCTGTGGCCATCACCACTGGGACTGCTGCAGTGGGTCATACTTGAAGCCAATACAGCACTGGATCTTGCCCAAGGCTTGCTATAATCACTCCCTCGCTACTGCTTATGTTCGCTCAAGGCCCTAGGGCTGTACAATCAGCAGGTGGCAAGTGGCAAAGCTAGTCAAGCTTGAGTTCTTGTCTTTAGGTCAGTGAGTTACCTCAGGTGCCAGGTGGGTCCAGAGATGTTGTCCAGGAACCAGGGACTGGAGTAAAAATCCTTAGAAATCTACTTGGTGTTCTCTTGTACTGCTGTTGAGCTGGCACTCAAACAACAAGACATAGTCCTTCCCATTCTTCCCTCCTCTTTACACAGGCAAAGGAACCTGACCCTGTGGCCACTACAACCACAGGCCCATGGAGAGTACTGCCAGGCATCCACCAGTGTTCACTTAAGGTGCATGGGCTCTTCAGGAAGCTTGTGGTGAATGGTGCCAGCCTGGGACTCACTCTTCAGAGTAGTGGGCTTCCCTCTGGCCCAGCATGGGTTTAGAAATGCCATTCAAGAACCAAGGCCTGGAATCAGGATTCTTAAGAGCCCAACTGGCACTCTACTCCATTGTGGCTGAGCTGGTACCTAAGATGCAAGCCAAAGTCCCCTTTACTTTTCCCTCTGCTTTTCTCAAGGAGATGGAGCCTCTCACCATAGCCACCACAGCTGGGAATATTCTGTGTCTTGCGTGAAGCCAGCATGGTTGAGAGTCTCCCCAAGACTCACAGAGTACTACCTGGGTATCACTGCTGGTTATTCAGTTCCCAAGGGCTCCTTAGTCAGCAGGTGATGGGACTTTCAAGGCAGTGGGTTCACTTCTGGCCTAGGGTATGTCTAGAAATGTCTGAGAGCTAGGGCCTCATGACTTCCCAGTGCCCCATCCTAGTGTCTGAGCTGGTACCCAAAATGCAAAACAAAGTTCTCTCTTCTCCCAAGAGGAAGGATGGAGTTTCTTTTGGAACTATGAGCTGTACAGCCTGCAGTTGGGTGAGGGGTGGTATATGCATTCCCTTAGCTGCCCTGGCTGATATCTCAGTAGGTCTTGTGCTCCCCCAGCCCACTGGCTCTGAGCCCAGCTTAGCACTAGGACTCACCTAGGAGTTGCGGTCCTTGTGGCCTAGACTTCATTTCAAGTTTATTTAGGGCCCCAGTGCATTTCAGCCCACAGTGGCAAGACTTTCTAGAACTTAAGTTTTTTTGGGATGGGCAATTTCCCTCTGTCTAGGGCCAGTCCAGATGCTTTCTTTGTGGGCAGGCATCAGCTATATACAGTCAGGTTCTGCTTTCTTCTGTGAGAGGGCAGCACTGAGTTCAATGCAAAGTCCCAAAATTGCTGTGTTCTGTCTACCCAAGTGCACAGATTTTCCATGCCATGCAGCCACTGCCAGGAATTTGGGAAGGGGTAACATCAGCAATTCAAGACAGTCTTTCCTGCCCTTTTCAGTGCCTCTTTCAGATATATGAAATAAAAATCAGGTACTATGTGGTGCTTACTTGATTTTTAGTTTTTATGAAGGTACTTTTTTATGTAGATACTTGTTAAATTTGATGTTCCTACATGAGGGACAATTAGTGCAACCTTCTACTCCACCATCTTGCTTCACCTCTCTTCTTCATTTTTAAATGAGAGATTCTTTGGAAAGAATTCTTAGTTGACTGTCATTTTCTTTTAACACTTTGAAGATCTTATCGCACTGTCTTCTGGCCCTCATGGTTTCTTTTAAGAAGTCAGCTATTAATCTTGTTGAGGATTCCTTGTACATGGTAAGTTGTTTTTCTCTTGCCACCTTCAGGATTCTCTCTTTGTGTTTGACCTTGTTCCATTTGACCTGAATATGTCTAGGTAGGAATCTCTGAGTTTATTCTATTGGAGTTCATTGAGCTTTTTGGATTTACAGACTCATTTATCTTTATCAACTCAGAGTTTTTAGTCACAAATTTTCTTTCAGTCCCATTCTCTTTTTCCTCTATTTCTTGGGCCTCTATTAAGCATATGCGGTATACTTGGTGGTTTCTTCTATATCTCTGAGGCTCTGCTCCCCTTCTTTTCATTCGCTTTTCTTTCTTCTCCTCAGACTGATTTCAGTTGACCTATCTTTAAATTTGATAATTCTTCTGCCTGCTGTAATCAGCTATTAAAACACTATAATAAATTTTTCATTTTAGTTATTGTACTTCTCAGGTGCAGAACTTTCATTTGGTTCCTGTTAATAATTTTTATCTCTTTATTCCTATCCTTTATTTGTTGAGACAGTCTCCTGACTTCCTTTAGCTCTTTACTCATGGTTCCTTTACCTCTTTGGACACATTAATAGTAGCTAATTTAACATTTTTTTCTACTAAATCCAAAATGGTCCCCTCATGGATATTTTCTATTAGTTGCTTTTTCCAATGTACATGTGATAGTTTTCTGTTTTTTTCATAAGTGTCGTAATTTTTTGTTGAAAGCTGGACATTTTAGAAAATATATTTTAACAACTGTGATATCAGATTCTTCTACCCCCTAAGGTTTGTCATTATTGCCATTTTGGCTGTGGTTTTTCTTGTTGTTGCTTATTTGTTTCTGTTTGATTTTTCTGTATTAATTCTATAGGTCATGATAATACAGGAGTTATTAAGATACTAGTTTTAGGCAGTTAGAAAGGGTAAAAGAGTTCTCAGTAGAATTTTCCTTTAATAAAAAGCAGCTGCAAACCATTTCTTCTCTAACAGAAAGCAGCCTGAAGAGTAAGTCATAGTTATGTAAACTAGGAGCTTTTATATGTAAATTCAATCAGCTGTACCTGGAAGCCAGGTACATTCAATATGGCATTTCCTGCCCTCTTTTCCTTGTCACCATTTGTGCTGGTGTCATAGCAACCTCCAGGTAAAACCTGTACAGGTATCATGGCGACCCACCAGGTAGAAGCCACATTTGCATAATAAAAGGTTAGGGTGGGAGGCCAGTCTTTTCATGAGCTATGTAAATGGCACACCAGGTTAAACTGATCCCCTGATCCCTGTGTAAATCAATCACCACCTCCTTAAGCCTCTGTACAAAATTGATTCCATTTCACTGCAAACCAGAGACCTTTTCTTGGAAGACTTGCTTTCTCAGCATGAGGAAACCTCTTTTCTCTCTCTCCTTTTTTGCCTAATAGGCAAAGGTTTAATAAACCTTCCACTCCTAAATCCACTCCTGATGCGTGTCCATGTTGTGAATTCATTCTCAGCCAAGACAAAGAACCAGGGTATATACCCCAGACAAAGAAGACATTTCACTGATTCCCTGCCGTGTTGTAGTGTATGGCCACAATTCTTTGTTGCTTTTATTAAGTTATTGCTTTTGTTTTTAAACCCTGCCTTTCTAGGGATCACTCTTGGATTAGTATAATTTAGTGGCTAACTGACAGTTGGTTAGATTTTCTTAAATGTTTTGACAGTAGTCTTTCATGCTTTGCCAAAGGGTTCTGTGTGAGATATCATGCCTCCAGCCTTCAGGCACTTTAAGACTGCTTTATTCCCTGCTTGGACAGGACCTCAAGGTCAGTCAGAGATGAATGACTGACGCCATCTTTGCCAGGTCTTTCCTTGGCATGTGCACAGTCTCTTAGATTTTAGGAATGTGTTTGAGCTTTTTAAGATTCCCTATGGTAATCTAGTTCTCAGGAATTTTCTTTAAAATTCTAAGCCAGGCTCTTCTTTGCCCCAACTACCATGATAGCCTTAGGCAGTTGTAATGTTGCCAGCAGTTTGCTATTGTTTTGATAATTGCCTGAGGATAACCCCCCTCCCCCACCTGCTGAGCTGAGTTCTGAGGAGAACCAGAGTGAGGTAGTCGCCATACTCTGATAATTGAGATTTTTCTGGGAGATGCATGTTCAGACAAAACATTGACTGTGTTCTGGGGATGGTTCTTTTAATGGAATTCCAAAAGCAGTCAAAGATGCAGGCTTTTGGCCTCTTCCAGTGAGCTGGAGAGGGAGGAGTCATGGGAATAGACCCAAGTTTAAAATATCACAGACAACCCTGATATTGTTTGGTTGCGTCCCCACCCAAATCTCATCTTGAATTCCCATGTGTTGTGGGAGGGACCTGGTAGGAGGTAATTGAATCGTGGGAACAGGTCTTTCCTGTGCTGTTCTTGTGATAGTGAATAAGTCTCAGGAGATTTGATGATTTTAATAAGAGGTGTTTCCCTGCACAAGCTCTCTTTGACCACTGCCATCCCTGTAAGATGTGACTTGCTCCTCCTTGCCTTCCTCCATGATTGTGAGGCTTCCCTGGCCATGTGGAAGTTTAAGTCCCTTAAACTCTTTTTCCTGTGTAAATTACCCAGTCTCAGGTATGTCTTCATCAGCAGCATGAAAATGGACTAATACAGTAAATTGGTACCAGGAATGAGGTGCTGCTGAAAAGATATCCAAAAATGTGGAAGTGGCTTTGGAACTGGGTAACAGGCAGAGGTTGAAAGAGTTTGGAGGGCTCAGAAGAAGACAGGAAAATGTGGGTGTCAGACCTCTGAGCCCAAGCAAAGCCATTGCATCCCCTGTGACTTGCATGTATCCATCCAGATGGCCTGAAGTAACTGAAGAATTACAAAGAAGTGAAAAGGACCTGCCCTGCCTTAACTGATGACATTCTACCACAAAAGAAGTGTAAATGGCCGGTCCTTGCCTTAAGTGATGACATTACCTTGTGAAAGTCCTTTTCCTGGCTCATCCTGGCTCAGAAAGCTCCCCCACTGAGCACCTTGCGACCCCCACTCCTGCCCGCCAGAGAACAAACCCCCTTTGACTGTAATTTTCCTTTACCTACCCAAATCCTATAAAACGGCCCCACCCTTATCTCCCTTTGCTGACTCTCTTTCGGACTCAGCCCACCTGCACCCAGGTGAAATAAACAGCCATGTTGCTCACACAAAGCCTGTTTGGTGGTCTCTTCACACGGATGCGCATGAAATTTGGTGTCATGACTCGTTTCGGGGGACCTCCCTTGGGAGATCAATCCCCTGTCCTCCTGCTCTTTGCTCCATGAGAAAGATCCACCCATGACCTCAGGTCCTCAGACTGACCAGCCCAAGAAACATCTCACCAATTTCAAATCCGGTAAGTGGCCTCTTTTTACTCTCTTCTCCAACTTCCCTCAGTATCCCTCAACCTCTTTCTCCTTTCAATCTTGGCGCCACACTTCAATCTCTCCCTTCTTTTAATTTCAATTCCTTTCATTTTCTGGTAGAGACAAAGGAAACACGTTTTATCCATGGACCCAAAACTCCGGCACCAGTCACGGACTGGGAAGGCAGCCTTCCCTTGGTGTTTAATCATTGCAGGGATGCCTCTCTGATTATTCACCCACTTTTCAGAGGTGTCAGACCACGCAGGGACGCGTGCCTTGGTCCTTTACCCTTAGTGGCAAGTCCCACTTTTCTGGGGAAGGGGCAAGTACCCCAACCCCTTCTCTCCTTGTCTCTACCCCTTCTCTACTTTCCTGGGGCAGGGGCAAGTACCCCTCAACCCCTTCTCCTTCACCCTTAGCAGCAAGTCCCCCTTTCCTGGGGCAGGAGCAAGTACCCCTCAACCCCTTCTCCTTCACAAAGCCTGTTTGGTGGTCTCTTCACACGGACATGCATGAAAGTGGGAAAATTTGGAATCTTTTAGAGACTTGTTGAATGGCTTTGACCAAAATGCTGATAATGATATGCGCAATGAAATCCAGGCTGAGGTGGTCTGAGCTGGTGATGAGGAACTTGTTGGGAACTGGAGCAAAGGTGACTCTTGTTATGTTTTAGCAAAGAGACTGGTGGCATTTTGCCCATCCTAGAGATTTCTGGAACTTTAAACTTGGGAGAGATGATTTAGGGGTATCTGGCAGAAGAAGTTTCTAAGCAGCAAAGCATTCAAGAGATGACTTGGATGCTGTCAAAGTCATTCAATTTTAAAAGAGAAACAGGGCATAAAAGTTTGGAAAATTTGCAGCCTGACAATGTGATAGAAAAGAAAATCCCATTTTCTGAGCAGAAATTCAAGCTGGCTGCAGAAATTTGTGTAAGTAATGAGGAGCTGAATGTTAATCATTAAGACAATGGGGAAAATGTCTCCAGGGCATGTCAGAGACCTCTGTGGCAGCCCCTGCATCACAGGCCTGGAGGCCTAGGAGGAAAAAATGGTTTTGTGGGCTGAGCCCAAGCTTCCTGTGCTGTGTGCAGCCTAGGGACTTGGTGCCTTGCATCCCAGCCACTCCAACTGTGGCTGAAAGGGACCAAAGTTGAGCTCAGGCTGTGGCTTCAGAGGGTGCAAGCCCCAAGCCTTGGCAACTTCCATGTGGTGTTGAGCCTGTGAGTGCACAGAAGTCAAGAATTGGGGTTTGGGAATCTCTGCCTAGATTTCAGAGGATGTATGGAAATGCCTGGAAGTCCAGGAAGCAGTTTGCTGCAGGAATGGGGCCCTCATGGAGAACTTCTGCTAGGGCAATGCAGAAGGGAAATGTGGGCTCAGAGCCTCCACACACAGTCCCTACTGGGGCATTGCCGAGTGGAGCTGAGAGAAGAGCGCCACCATCCTCCAGAACCCAGAATGGTAGATCCACCAACAATTTGCACTTTGCACCTGGAAAAGCCACAGACATTCAATTCCAGCCCATGAAAGCAGCCAGGAAGGAGGCTATACCTTGGAAAGCCACAAGGGCAGAGCTGTCCAAGACCATGGGAACCCACCTTTTGCATCATTGTGACCCAGATGTGAGACATGGAGTCATAGGAGATCAGTTTGGAGCTTTACGATTTGACTGCCCTGCTGGATTTTGGACTTGCATAGGGCCTATAGCCCCTTTGTTTTAGCCAATTTTTTCCCATTTGGGATGGCAATATTTACCCAATTCCTGTTCCCTCATTGTATCTAGGAAGTAGCTAACTTGCCTTTGATTTTACAGGCTCATAGGTGGAAGGGACTAACCTTGTCTCAGATGAAACTTTGGACTGTGGACTTTGGGTTAATGCTGAAATGACTTAAGACTTTAGGGGTCTGTTGGGAAGGCATGATTGGTTTTGAAATGTCTGGACATGCAATTTTGGAGGGACCGGGGCAGAATTATGTGGTTTGGCTGTGTCTCCACCCAAATCTCATCTTGAATTTCCACGTGTTGTGGGAGGGACCTGGTAGGAGATAATTGAATCATGGGAGCAGGTCTTTCCTGTGCTGTTCTAGTGATCGTGAATAAGTCTCAGGAGATCTGATGATTTTAAAAAGAAGCATTTCCCTGCAAAAGCTCTCTTTGCCTGCTGCCATCCATGTAAGGTGTGAGTTGCTCCTCCTTGCCTTCCTTCATTATTGTGAGGCATCCCCAGCCAGTGGAACTGTAAGTCCATTAAACCCCTTTTCCTGTATAAATTACCTAGTTTTGGGGTATGTCTTTATCAGCATGATGAAAACAGACTAATACAACCCCCTCCCCCATCTTACCAAGATTCAATAGTTTTTTGTTTTTTTTTTGGTAGATAACTTCCAGTTTGTTTTTTGACCTGCATGTGTAATCACCTGAGGGGTTCTTCCTGCCCATTGCATAAAGAGAGACCATGAAACTGTAGCAGAGATAGAGTTTAATAGACATAAGGCTAGACATGTTCTGTGGGAGATGAAGTTTGTACTCAAATCATCTCATTCAAAGCCCATATGTTAGGGGTTTTTCAAGGGCAATTTGGGAAAAGGGGTGGGGGTGGCCAGGTACCAGGTGCTTGCTGCTGATTGGCTGGGGCAGAGATGAAATCATGGGGGTTGAAGCTTTCCTCCTTCATGCCAAATAACTTCTGGGTGGGGCTACAGGAGTGGGGTTGTTGGTTCAGGTAGAGCCATCAGGTCCAGTTGGAGACATGGGTGTCAGATATGCAAAAAATTCTGGAAAGATATCTCAAAAGGCCAACCTACCATAGTGGTGTTATTTGGGAGAGTAATTGATGAATTTGCATATCTTATAAGCTCTGGAATAATGACTGCACCTTAGCAGGACTCAGGCTCCTCTCCTCGCTTTAGCCTGATGGCCTCCTATTAGCTTTATAAAAGCAGTTGAGTTTTGGGCCATGTCTATTATCATTTAAACTGTAGCCTAAATGTCTTCCAAAGTTAGCATGGCCCAATATGCCAGGAATAATTAAGGAAAGGCAAGATGGGGGTTAGCTTAGCTTGGTTTACTGTAATAATTTTTTCACTGGTATAACTTCTGCAAAGGTGATTTTACATATAGTGAGGAATTGGCTTATGTGATTATGAAGGTTGAGTAATATCATGATCTGCTGTTTGCAAGTTGGAGACCCAGGACATCCAGTGGTATAATTCCAGTCTGAGTTCAAAGGCCTGAGAACCAGGGGAGCCAGTGGTATAAATCCCAGTCCAAGAGCAAAAGACCAATATTTCAGCTCAAGCAGGCAGACAGGAAAAAAAAGGGCAAATTCCTTCATCTTCTGCCTTTTTGTTCTGTTCAGGACCTCAATGGCTTGCATGATGCCCACCTGTATTGGGAAGGATAATTTACATTACTCAGCCCACCAATTCAAATGCTAATCTCACTAGAAACACCCTTCCAGACACACCCAGAAATAATGTTTTATCTGAGCACTCTGTTGTGCAATTAAGTTGACAAACAAAATTAACCATTACAGTTGTTTGGCTCATATTTTTATTGTTTAGAGGTAGAGTAAATTCACAAAGCTCCTCATTTTGTCATTTCAGAAGTAGGACCTCAATTATATAATCTTAGGACTTAAAATGTTTTCCTATGGCTTTTGTGATAGCAAATAAAGTTTTGCACCACTTTTATAAATTTTTGAGGGAATCAGCAGACACCAAATGGTAAGCCACTGATTTTTTTATCACCTCATTTTAGAAGATTATACAGATTGTACACTTATTAGTTAAGATTTCTCTATTTTTTGATGTATGGGATTATATCAAATTAAAAAGCTTCACTGAAAAGGAAACAATCAACAAAGTGAAGAGACAATGCACAGAATGAGAGAAAATATTTGCAACTATTCATCTAGCAAGAGATTAGTAACCAGATTATGTAAGGGACCCAAACAACTCTATAGGAAAAAATCTGATAATGCAGTTAAAAATGGGCAAACGATCTGAAAAGACATTTCTCAAAAGAAGACATACAAATGGCAAACAGTATACGAAAATGTGCTCAACATCATTGATCATCAGAGAAATGCAAATCAAAACTTCAACGAGATATCATCTCACCTCAGTTAAAATGGCTTTTATCCAAAAGACAGGCAATTAACAAATGCTGCCAAGGATGTGAGGAAAAGGGAACCCTTGTACACTGTTGGTGGGACTGTAAATTAGTACACCCACTATGGAGAAAGGTTTGGAGGTTCCTCAAAAAAATAAAAATAGAGCTACCTTATGATCCAGTAATCCCACTGCTAGGTATATACCCCAAAGCAAAGAAACCCAATGTATCAAAGAGATAGCTGCACTTTCAAGTTTATTGCAGCACTGTTTACAATAGCCAATATTTGGAAGCAACCTGAGTGATATGGTTTGGATTTGTGTCCTCACCCAAATCTCATATTGAATTGTAATCCCCAATGTTCAAGGAGGGACCTGGTGGAGATGATTGAATCATGGGGATGGGCTTCTTCCTTACTGTTCTTGTGATAGTGAGTGAAATCTGGTTGTTTTAAAGTGTGTGGCATCTCCCCCTTTACTCTCTTCCTCCTGCTTCAGCCATGTAGGATATGTCTGCTTCCCTTTGACTTCCATCATGATTGTAAGTTTCCTGAGACCTCCCCAGCCGTGTTTCCTGTACAGCCTATGGAACTGTGAGGCAATTAAACCTCTTTATAAATTACCCAGTGTTAGGTAGTTCTTGATAGCAATGTGAGAATGAACTAATACAGAAAATTGGTACCTATGAGTGGGGTGTTACTATAAAGATACCTGAAAATGTGGAAGCAACTTTGAAACTGGGTAACAAGCAAAAGTTAGAACATTTGGGAGGGTTCAGAAAAAGACAGGAAGATGAGGGAAAATTTGGAACTTCCTAGAGACTTGTTAAACTATTGTAACCAAAATGCTGATAGTGAAAAGGACAAGGAAGTCCAGGCTGAGGTGGTCTCAGAAGGAAATGAGGAACTTATTGAGAACTGTAGCAAAGATCACTTTTGTTATGTGTTATCAAAAAGGTTGGAGGCATTGTGCCCCTGCCCTAGGGATCTGTGGAACTTTGAACTTGAGAATGATGATTTAGGGCATCTGGCAGAAGAAATTTCTAAGTGACAAAATGTTCAAGAGTGACCTGGCTACTTCTAGCAGCCTATGCTTATATTTGTGAGCAAAGAAATGACCTGGAATTGGAACTTATATTTAAAAGGGTAACAGAGTATAAAAAGTTTGGAAAATTTGCAGCTTGGCCATGTGGCAAAAAGGAAAAACCCATTTTCTGGGGAGGAATTCAAGCTGGCTGCAGAAATTTGCATAAGTAAGGAGGAGCCAAATGTCAATAGCCAAGACAATGGGGAAAATGCCTTGAAGGCATTTTAGATGCCTTTTCGGCAGCTCCTCCCATCACAGGCCTGGAGGCATAGGTTTCATGGGCCATGGGCCGGGCCCAGGGCCCTGCTGCCCTGTACAACATCAGGACACTGTTCCTTGCATCCTAGCTGCTCCAGCTCCAGCTGTAGCTAAAAGGGCCCCATATATGTCTCAGGTCACTGCTTCAAAGGATGCAATCTGTAAGCCTTGGTGGTTTCCACATGGTGTTAAGCCTGTGGGTGTGCAGAGGGTAAAAGTTGAGGCTTGGGAACCTCCGCTTAGATTTCAGAGGATGTGTGGAAATGCCTGGGTATCCAGGCAGAAGTCTGCTGCAGAGGCAGAGCCCTCATGGGGAATCTCTACTAGGGCAATGCAGAGGGGAAATGTGGGGTTCGAGACCCCACACAGAGTCCCCACTGGGGCACTGCCTAGTGGAGCTGTGAGAAGAGGGTCACCATCCTCCACACCCCAGAATGGTAGATCCATTGACAGCTTGCACCATGTGCCTAAAAAAGCTTCAGGCATTCAACCCAAGCCTGTGAAAGCAGCCATGGGGGCTATACCTTGCAGAGCGACAGGGGTGGAGCTGCCCGAGGCCTTGGGAGCCCACCCGTTGCATCAATGTGGCCTGGATGTGAGACATGGAGTCAAAGGAGGTTATTTTGAAGCTTTAAGATTTAATGACTGTCATCCTGGGTTTTGGACTTGCATGGGGCCTGTAGCCCCTTTGTTTTGGCCAATCTCTTCCTTTTGGAGCAGGAGTATTTTTCCAATGCCCATATCCTCATTGTATCTTGTAAATAACTAACTAGTTTTGAGTTAGGGACTTGCCTTGTCTCAGATGAGATTTTGGACTGTGGACTTCTGAGTTAATGCTGGAATGAGTTAAGACTTTGGGGGACTATTGGGAAGGCATAATTGTATTTTGAAATGGAAGAAGAAAATGAGATTTGGGAGGGTCCAGGGGTGGAATGATATGGTTTGTATTTCTGTCCCCACCCAAATCTCATGTCAAATTATAATCCCTAGTGTTGAAGGAGGTGCCTGGCAGGATGTAATTGGATCATGGGGCAGACTTCCCTCTTGCTGTTCTCATGGTAGTGAGATCTGAGAGATCTCATGAGATATGGTTGTTTAAAAGTGTGTAGCACCTCCCGCTTTGCCCTCTTTCTCCTTCTCTAGCCATGTAGGACATGTCTTCTTCCTTGTCACTTTTTGTCATGATTGTAAGTTTCCTGAGGCCTCCTCAGCCATGCTTTCTGTACATCCTGCAGAACTGTGAGCCAACTGAACCTCTTTTCTTTATAAATTACCCAGACTCAGGTAGTTCTTTATAGCAATGTGAGAATGGACTAATACACTGAGTGTTCATCAACAGATGAATGGATAAAGAAAATGTGGGACATATATACAATGGAGTACTATTCAGCCATAAAAAAGAATTAAGTCCTGTTATTTTTGACAACATGGATGGAACTGTAGGTCATTATGTCAGGTGAAGTAAACCAGGCAGAGAAAAGCAAATTTCTAACTTATTTGTGGGAGCTAGAAATGAAAACAATTGAACTCTTGGAGATAGAGGGTAGAAAAATGGTTATCAGAGGCTGGGAAGGGTAGTGGGAAGTTTGGGGAGAAATGGGGATGGTTAATGGGTACAAAACATAGTTAGAAAGAATGAATAAAACCTACTATTTGATAGCATAACTGGGTGACTATAGACAATAATAATTGTATCCTTAAAAACAACTAAAAAAGTATAAATGGTTTGTTTGAAACACAAAGGATAAATGCTTGAGGTGATGGATATACCATCTACCATGATGTGATTATGGTATTTTATGCCTGTATCAAAATATTTCATATATCCCGTAAATAAATCAAGAGGATGCAGGGAATTATGGCAGACATACCTCTTAACGTGGATCCTTAAATGTGTGATCCTTTTGCTCTATATATGTTTTGCATTCAATATGTTTGTAATATGACAAATAAATATGAGCCAATTTTTTGCCTCCCTGTAGAAAGAGATCCAGAAAGCTTGTTGGTTGGGGTTCAAGGGAAGTATAAAAAAGAAAAGAAGTATAATTTAATTTTTGGAGTAGGAAAGGGCAAAAAGGGACCTCAACTAAAGTGAGAGAGAATTTAGACCTATTTTGTGGTGGTAGGCCAAAGGCTGAGAAAGACCTGGATATGGGCATTGGGAGTGCTCATCCATACTGAGGAAAGAAACCAGTAAATGCCATCTTGCAAGCTGAAGGACTTCATGTATGGTATGTGTGGTTTCCTAATCTGAAAGAGCTTGTAACTTTTTAAACTCCTCACCATTCATTGTCAGAGGAGGTTTTAAATTACTAAAGAAAATTGGATAAGTGTGTTACTGTTCTGATAACTTGTTGTAATTGATGCAGGTGACCTACTACAAGGAATAATATAGGAGATAAAGAAGGTCAAGGTCTCTGGATGGTGGCAGCCATAATGGAAAAGTAGTATCCATTCTATTACCCTGATCCACCTTGATACAACTGTGGGTAATCCCATACAGATCTAGTTTGGGGTAGCTTTAGTTAAGCGTTAGTTAAATAGAAAACTATTAAAGTTTCTGTGTGATTAATTGGTCTGATGAAATGCTTTCCATCCTAATATTTTGTTATGACTCCAAATCCTGTACCCGAGAAGGTTTTCCTAAAATAAACTATTTAAAAATTTAAAAAAAAGAAATTCATATAATGTTATCATGACATAAAGTCTCTCTTCCTCTGTTCTCACCTTCCTCAGGCAAGAAGAATAAATGTCTCTGGTGGAACTTTTGCTCTGGTGGAACTGCTTTTCTAGAACTGGTGAGTGACTTGACATTGGAAAAGTTTTATTACTATTAGTAATTATTATCTCTTATGGCCTGGCTGAGTGAAAGGCTTTTTGTGATACTGACCTCTATGTATATTCTCCTACTACTAAAAAAAGTCTTCCATTTCTAAGTCCTGGGAAAAATCATTTTTTCTTTCAAAAAATATTTATTGAGCCCTTGCTATGTGTCAGGCACTGTGGATTCAATAAGAAATAAGACAGAATTCTTAACATTGAGAATCCATATGCTGGAGGGTGACTCTGATAAGAAAATAAGCAATGCAATTATAACACACTGTGTTAAGAGCTATGATGGGAGAAGTACAAACAGCTATTGGTGCCTGTAGAAGAAGCGCATAACCCAAAGCTGAAGGGTAAGGAGAAGTGACATAAATATAGTAAAATGTATAGTCAGTTTGTTGTTATAAGGCCTTTGGAGTGCTGGAGTTCAGTTGCAGCTACAACATTTACTAGTTCTGTTTCCTTATACAGGTTTCATAACCTTTTAGAGGTTCAGTTTTCTTATATTTAAAATAGGGACAATAATACCACTCACTTCATTGGCTAGCTATGAAAATAAATGAGTTAATACGTAGAAATTGCTTAGCACAGTGCTTTTGTAAATAATAAAAAATGGAAGCTCATTATTACTATGCTGAGAGTTGAAGGGTTATTAAGATTTAAGAAGTGAATGAGAGTGATCAATGTCAGGAGAAGCCTATTCCAGGCAAAGAGAAGAGCATATTACACGCTCGGAGGCAGAACAGATTACAGGGAGTTTGAATAACTAAAAGAAATTCAATATGTTGTAATATTGAGTGTGAAGGGGCTGGGTAATAATAGATGAGGCAGGAGAGGTAGACAGGGGACATATAGAGATGTTTAGCTTTTATTCCAAGAATATGCAGAGTCATCAAATGATTTCTTGCAGGGTATTGACACAATTAGACTTGCACTTTAGATCATGCTGGTTGTAATTGGGAAAAATGGATTGAGGAAGAGATTGGAAATTGGGTGACTAAGATGACCTTATTATAGAAATTTCTATTTTAAAAATGGCTAAGTAAAGACGGTACTGTCCTTCTATTCTCTCAGAAATCAACCCAAGGTAAGAAGAACAAAAAACAGAAATGTAAACTTCATCTTTTTTAAAAAACTAGATGAAACCTATAAACCTTAGCCACAATATATGAGGGGGCATTACCAAAAGCAGTGATGGTTATGGGTGAAGAGGAGTATTGGCAGATACAGTCAGGTGCTGCTTGCATCTGTATACCTCAAGCAAAACTGGGGAAATACTCAACAATTCCTTATTTGGAATTATGGGAAGATGGTAGTGGAAGCCTCCCTAACCCACTCAAGTCAATACTAGTAAGGAGCAGGATTGGTAGGAATGAGGGAAAAATCACACTAATAGGCCATATCTGAGTTTTACATTTTATTTTATTAGCGGTACAGGGTGGAGGAAAGAGACTCTGCATTGGGTACAGCCCTATAGCAACTGATCTTTGATGACTCTGGAGAAGTAAAAAGAAAAAAGAAACTTTTACGCATAACCTTGTGTCATAAGTAACATCACTGTTAACTGGGAAGAATTTCTGCTAATCCAGAAATTCTTGGCTTAGCAGAAAGGAAGGTCTTAGCTCCTTCCTCTTATAAAACTCCTGCCAATAGTGATCATAAGAAAAACTCATCACATTCAAACTTGAGCAGTAGTCAAAGAGGAATTAACACAGGATTTATATAAGTATAAAAAAAAAAAGAAGGAAGGAACAGTAGACACCAAAACAAGCAGAGAAAGAAAAACTGTCATTAGAAAAAAAGTTGTCATAGATTACATAAAAATTTTGGGCCGGGCATGGTGGCTCACACCTGTGATCCCAGCACTTTGGGAGGCCGAGGTGGGCGAATCAAGAGGTCAGGAGATCGAGACCATCCTGGCTAACACCGCGAAACCCTGTCTCTACTAAAAATACAAAAAAATTAGCTGGTCATGGTGGCAGACACCTGTAGTCCCAGCTACTTGGGAGGCTGAGGCAGGAGAATGGTGTGAACCCAGGAGGCGGAGCTTGCAGTGAGCTGAGATTGCGCCACTGCATTCCAGCCTGGGTGACAGAGCGAGACTCCAACTCAAAAAAAAAAAAAAAAAATTGGCCAAGTATGAATTAAAATATAAAACAAAACAACAAACCTTAATTATGCACTCCTTCTGTAAATATGGACTCAAAACGAAGAACTCCAACGGCTCAGAGAAGACATACTAAGACCACAGAGGGACTTGACAAGTGAGCTCTGGGAAGAAATGGAGAATTAAAAAACTATTATAGGAATGAAGGTCTTATTGGAAGAAGCCAAAAGAAAACTAGATATAACTTAAAACACTTCGGAGATGCGGAAGATGGAATGGAGAAAAGCAAGAAAAATGAAACAGAATCCACAAAAAATTTAGAAGTATTAGGGACAAAAATAATTGATAGGAAAGATAAGGAGGTCCAATATATAACAGTGAGTATAGATTCAATGGACTAGATGCGATATTTAAATATATAATTCAAAAATATTTTCTAGAAACAAAAAATGTCTTGGAAATATGTATGGAAATGGTATTCTATAGCCTAGGAAAACTTGACATGGAATTGTTAACATTTATGTTACGTTCAAACAAAATTACTGTTCCTCAAAGATTAAGACTCTTTTGTGCAACTAGGCAAAACGGTCTAATTTCATGTAAGAAAAAAAATTCAGACTGGCTCAGACTTCTCCACAGCAGCAATCAATGCTAGGAAACAATGGAATAATGCTTAAAATTCCTTAAGGAGAGAAAGTGTGGACTCCAGAAGTGCATTCCCAGATAAGTTATCCTTTTAGTGAAAAGATAGCAGATATCTTTGAATATGCACAAACCCAGAGAATATAATTCCATGAATTTTTATAGCAGATGGAAAACCTCAACAACCACAGATAAATGGAGAAATTATGGCAAAAAGAGTGGCAGTGCTGTACCAGTATGATTAAATGTGGAATTAAGGTGAAAATAAACATGGAGGTTACAGTTAGAAAGGAATCTGTTTTATAAACTCTGACAAAGTGGAAATGATAGAACAAACAAAAGATGGGAAGGGGAAGAAAAAGTGGGAGGTAGTGTAAGCACTTTTTATAATTAGAAGCTAAAATTATTTAAAATCTAGATGAAGTAATTGAAAGTAAATATATTTAAAACTTTGAAGACAAGTACTAAGATAAATCTTATAATTCACTAACATTAGGTACTGGAGTAAGAAGCAAGTGAAAATGAAATGGAAATAGACTAATTTATTTAATCATTGTTGATACTGTGGAGTCAATAGATACCGTCCAATGAAATAGAGAATTAAATGTGTTATACACTTAGGATTAGCCCACAGATATATTCGCAAATGTGAGGAATAAGGTATATGAAAAGATGTTTATGGCAACATCATTTGTAAAAGCCAAGGACTGTGAATCAAGGAAATGCCCATTAATTGGAACTCGTGAAATAAATTATGGTATATCCATTCAGTATAGCTCAGGGGAGAGAGGGATACATTTTATTGTATACCTTTTGGTAATTTAACATTTTTTGTGCCATGTCTGTATATGCTTTCCTTTTTTAAATGTTTTTTATTATTTTATTTATGTATTTATTTATTTTTGTTTGAGATGGAGTTTTGCTCCTGTTGCCCAGGCTGGAGTGCAGGATGGCCTGATCTCAGCTCACTGCAACTTCTATCTCCCAGGTTCCAGTGATTCTCCTGCCTCAGCCTCCCTAGTATCTGGGACTACAGGCATGCACCACCACGCTTGGCTAATTTTGTATTTTTAGTAGAGACAGGGTTTCTCCATGTTGGTCAGGCTGGCCTCGAACTCCTGACCTCAGGTGATCTGCCCGCCTTTGCCTCCCAAAGTGCTGGATTACAGGTGTGAGCCAACCGCGTCCGGCCTGCTTTACTTTTTAAAATAACATTTTTTAGTTTTAAAAGTAAATTTGTAAAAAGAGGCTATTTAAATAATTTGTATTAGAAATGATGATAGCCCGTGTTAGACAAATGGCAGTGGCATGGAGAGAAGTGGATGGATTGGAAGTATTATCAGTCAGATTTGGTGTTAGAATGATGAGTAGTGAGGAAGAGAAAGGAGTTGAAGACAACATCTATATTTCTTCTAGTTTGGGTAACTGGATAGATGGAGATGGGATATACTGATTCCCCATGGATCTGTCCTCAGGATTCATCCCTCATCTCCCTCTGTAGAATTCTGTTATCTCATCCCATTCCATGACTTTCGATTTACATATTTGTGAACAGTTTCCATATCTTTCATAAACTCTAGACTACCTGGTTATCAGACGCCCCCTGGATGTAACTTGTAGCACTTATCCTTGACTAATCACAAGACCCAAGATCATAAACTTTAAATCTAAAATGAACCTTAGAAATGCCTCATGGTCCAGCCCTTTTATTTTACCAATGAAAAGCCTAAGACACAGATTATGTGACTTTTGGATTTTTCTTGTAAATTTAAATAAGTTGAAGTATGAAGTTACATATTTTTGATCTCCCTACTCCTTATTGAAATGATAATAAACTAAAACATTTCTAAGCAGTGAATAGTAGATCAATTTTGTCTTTTAACCACATGTGTCAAGTAGGCAACATATGGGAATTAATGACAAATTGTCATTATCTCTGTGATCTCTGCCACACTGGCTTCAAAATCTTTCTAGCTGCCTAGACTCAAAGCCTCAGAGACTTCTTTATTCTCTTATTCTAAGGATCTTCTCTTATCCAACACTCTACATCAACCCACTGTTGAGTGATTTTGGTTCTTTTTCTGAAACATCTTATATCTGTGTCTTTTTCTCTATTGCCGTTATTACAGCTGTGGTTTACATTTTCAAACTGATCTCCTTGATTTTAGGCTCTTTTTCAGTTTGTCTTTGAAACTACAGTAGTTTCTCCTTATCCATACTTTCGCTTTCGGCAGTTTCAGTTACCCACAATTGCAGTCTAAAAGTATTTTTTTTTATTATTATACTTTAGGTTTTAGGGTACATGTGCACAATGTGCAGGTTTGTTACATATGTATCCATGTGCCATGTTGGTGTGCTGCACCCATTAACTCGTCATTTAGCATTAGGTATATCTCCTAATGCTGTCCCTCCCCCCTCCCCCCACCCCACAACAGTCCCCGGAGTGTGATGTTCCCCTTCCTGTGTCCATGAGTTCTCATTGTTCGGTTCCCACCTATGAGTGAGAACATGCGGTGTTTGGTTTTTTGTCCTTGCGATAGTTTACTGAGAATGATGGTTTCCAGCTTCATCCATATCCCTACAAAGGACATGAACTCATCATTTTTTATGGCTGCATAGTATTCCATGGTGTATATGTGCCACATTTTCTTAATCCAGTCTATCGTTGTTGGACATTTGGGTTGGTTCCAACTCTTTGCTATTGTGAATAGTGCCGCATTAAATGGAAAATTCCAGAAATAAACAATTTATCTTTTAAGTTGCATGAAGCTCTGAGTAGCATAATGAAATCTCATGTCATCACGTTCTGTCTTACCCGGATGTCAATCATTCCTTTGCCCAGCGTATCCTCACTGTACACTCTGCCTGCCCATTAGTTTCTTAGTAGTTGTCTCAGTTATCACATTGAGAAAATACAGTGTACATTGGGTTCAATACTACCCAGAGTTTCAGGCATCTACTGCTGCTCTTGGAATGTATCCCCAGTGGATAAGAAAGGACTAATATACAGCAAAATGTTTTTCTAAAACCATGGATCTTACTGCAATCTCTTGTAAAACGTTCAATAACTTTTCAAAACAGATAGATCAAAGTCCAGATTTCTTGATGGCGTTCAAGGCCCTCCATGATTTCTAACCAGCCCTTGTTTCTGATCTGATTTCTGAATACACTTGCCACTGCAGCTATACCTGACTAGTCATCTTTTCCAAATTCAAGCTGTACTTTTCTACTCATGTGTAGTAGTTTACCTTTTTCCATCTATGTGAAGTAACTTTTCTCTTATTTTTTTGTTGATGATGTAAGTATCCTTAAAGAGCTCATTCATTTACCATCTACTTTGGGATGCATTCCTAGAGCAAACTTTCTTTCCCTGTACTCCCATGTCTCTGAATTTATACCACCAGTAGAATTATGTTCTCACAGTTTGCTTTCCATTCTACTGAGTGGTATTGTGTCCATGTACCTTCCTTCATGCAGAGATAATGTATTTTTCATTTTGGTATACTACATTAACCTTCCCTTTCCCAGTTTTTGCACATTCTCAGTGCTCAGAAAATTTTCTGGATTGAATTGAGAACTCTTTGTGACTCCTCTGCAGAACTTCAGTAATCTGAAATTGGATTAAAACCTGAGGTTAGACACCAGAGGGATTATCCGCAAACATTTAAGTAATAGTGGAACAAAAGTACCCTTGAAATTTGTTATACTTCTAAATGTCATTCTGCACCTGTGACCTTTTTTTCCCCAATTTTCATATCCTATTTATTTTGCAATTTGTTACAATTGGGGCATATTTCAAAAAGTGAAACATTATACTTAATACGACTGATTTCCCAAAGGGACTAGATTAGGAATGCAAAGAATTTGTTACCTGAGATGATAATGCAAGTTTTGAAGCTTTTTTTTTTGAAAACATATAAGATAGAATAGAAAAGTTGTTTTGGTTTTTAAAAAATATATGCCAGCCAATTGAGGACATCACCTTTGTGTGCTTTACGTTTTCTCCCACTAGAGAGCAGCAAAGATTCATAATTGAATCAGGCAATAGCTAAAAACGCTTTGGGATTACTTTTGAAATATAGTTTCCAATGCTAAATTGCACAAAATGCCTTTTCCATTAATTTAAAAAACATATTTGATTGACTTTCTGGCCAAGTGGAAACGAATCCCTATAAAGGCTTTTAAGTTTAGTGAAGCAAATTGTGCTATATGGCAGAATAATTTTCTTACCTTACTTTTTGGCTTCATTTCTTATTTCATTTATTCATACAGCAAACGTGTTAATCTCTATTGTGCTAGGCACTGCGCTGTTCTTGAGGGTACAAAACTGAATAAGACATAGTCCCTGCTTCAGAGAACCCTGTTTCATGAAAAAAATTGTTTTAGTATTTCTATACTAAATACAATGAAGTATGCAAATATGTTATAAGACATAGTAATACATAGCATGCATTGAATGCTTACAATATGTTAGGCACTGTTCTAAGTGTTTTGCTTTCACTATATCACTTATTATTCACACTCTAAGAAGAAAGAATTAGTATTCCCATTTTATAGGCAGGAAACAGAGGCACAAAAAAGGTTAAGTAATCTGCCACACATCACACGACATATAAATGATGGAGTCAGCATTTTAACTAAGGCAGTTTTAATACACCTGCATCCTTCATCACTGTACTGTACTGTTTCCCACATAAGCTTTGTTCTCCAAAAGAAAACCAAATTGGCTGGGTGTAGTGGCTCATACCTTTAATCCCGGCACTTTGGGAGGCTGAGGTGTGAGGATTGCCTGAGCTCAGGAGTTGGAGGCCAGCCTGGGCAACATGGCAAGACCCTGTCTCTAAAAAAAAAAAAAATCAGCTGAATGTGGTGGCATGTGCCTGTGGTCCTAGCTACTTGGGAGGCTGAGGTGGGAGGATCGCTTGAACCTGGGAGATTGAGGCTGCAGTAAGCTGTGTTTGCACCACTGCACTCCAGCCTGGGTGACAGAGCAAGACCTTGTCTCAAAAAAAAACCAATCACATATGGAGAAATGAGACATCTTGGAAAAATAAACAGGATCATCGAAGTAAGTGCTTTCTCTTGAGGTTTGTAATGGAGTCTCAGTAAAGGTACTCTCCTTTTCCACCTGGATTCTTGAACAGTTTGAGGAATAAAACGAAAGAGTTGGGTGAGGGGGTCAAAATATCACCCTTTGATAGCGGCCAAACTGGAGGATTTGTTAGCCAAATGACACCAAGTCCCCAAGTTAGCAGGCTCTCTCTCTCTACCTCGCCACCTCAGGAAGGCCAGGTTTGGGGTGAGCCTCACCCCCAACCTGTGCTTGCTGGGGTAGATTCCCTGGAGGAGTAGTGAAATGTGTGCTCTCCATAAGAAGTTTGCTCTCCAGAGGAAAAATGGGAGTTTCTGAGCCAAGCATGCCCAATTTACTCTTCTAAGTTTACCAAGAAGTTTACTTCATCTCCTGTGAGCAGAGAGATGCCATAATTATAGTTACCGAGCTCCTCCAGGGAAGGAAACATCAGAAGCAGTGGAGATGATGCATTCCTCCCTAATATTTCCTAACTTCTGACAGCGATTTCCTTTTTTTTGAGAAAGGTATTATGGCAGACAAAATAGGGGCTCCCACAGATGTCTGCATTCTAGTCCTGGAGCTTGTAAATGTCGCTACATGGCAAAAGGAAATTAAGGTTGTAGATGAAATTAAGTTCACTAACCACCTGACTTTAAAATAGGAGATTATCCTGGATTATCTAGGTGGATCCAGTGTAATAAATCTTAAAAGTAAAAGAGAGATGTGGAAGAATAATAGAGATGGCAGCATGAGAAAAACTTGGTACCAAAAGTATGAGAAAGAGCCATTATAACAAAATGTTTTTCTTACAAACATAGGAACTTCTGGTCCAGAAGAAGGGATGGTATGCATTACAAGAAGTATAGCTCAGTGTCTTAAAAGCTAGAAACTCTTGGCCACCCTTTTTGCCTAAGGCTCTAAAGGACGAAATTGGTCCTGCAAGAGAGAGAAAGTTACTATTTGTATAAGCCAATCAAGGTCTGTGTTATTCTGTTTGTTTCCTCTTTGATTGCCTTGGCATTTAGTAAAGTCATGTTTGAATTTCTAGTGTTTTCCCACTGTGACACTGGACATAAAGAAAAGGTGCACTTTCACAGCATGGGGTAGAGAGTTAAATACAAAGTAGCACAACTTCACAACCCAGAGGCAAATATGATGAAGGCATTAGTAATCTGCAAGAAGATTCAGAGGAGTGGAAAGAGTTTCAGACAGGATGAAGCAGTGTAGTTCAGTTGCTTTTCTCCATGCAATTCTGGACTGTATTATCATTAATATAGATTGCATTTCATTTTAAGAATTTACAGCCATATATATGTATATGGCTGTATATGTGTGTATATACACACATGCATATATGTGTGTGCATTATATATGTATGTATATGTGTGTGTGTATATATGTATTCTACTTGAAGTCAGAGCCATGTTTCCCACTTCCACGTGTATGTCCAAAAGCCTGGGCCTTAAGGGGTAGACGAGTTAATAAAGCCTTGAGGGTGAGTATGCCCACCAGTAGATACCCTCCCATCAAGAAGAGTGCTTGAAAGCCAAGTCACTATAACCATGATAGAGTTTACTTAATACATCCATTGTTTTCTTAGAGTTTCTACTAAGTACTAAACACTGTGCTAGGTAGTTGCTGGAGTTAAATATAAATAAATAAATAAAACAGTTTTCATCTTTAAGGAGTTCTAAGTACACTTGAAAAGAAGGACATGCAAGTGGATAGTTAGAACATGATGTAAGATAAGTAAAAAATAAAGAAGTTTACAAGATGCAATCTCCCATGGTCTCTGAGTATCCCCATATACTCCTTTTGGGTATACCAAGAATGAAAGCTTCTGATGTATCTCTACCTAAGCCATTCTCAGGGTTGGGTTTGCAGCATGCAACCTTGAGGGTTAAGGTAATTTCTTCTCCCAAAAAATAGGCTTGCTAACTGTAAAAGTGCAGAATCTCCAAATTTAGTGTTTCTCTCCTGTAAGGCAACCTACTGCATGTGCAGGCCATGATCCCTAACTCAGTGTTGTTTTTTCTGTGAGACTTGGAGGATGTGAGGAACTGACATGAACATGAAGCTTTGGCTACTACTTTTGCTGTAAGTAATGAAGTCCTTGGTCCCTATCTAGGAATCTCATGTCTTCTGCCAGGATGCATGAACTGTAATAGGTTAATTTGTTAGCTTGTAAGTAGAGTAAAATCCTAGAGCCTTCACAATCCGTAACTGTACTCTGCCTTGGGAAAGTAAACTGATATTTTAGCTGAGACTTGAAGAATGAGTGTGGATTTTTAGGCTGACAATAAGCTCACCTGTACCATGTCAAATAACAGAGTCAGGCAAGGCCACCCTGGGAATATTTTAGCTCTCTTGTTAATTCTGACCCTTGTGTGTCTACTTGGTTCATTGTTCAATTCTTGGAAATATTGTGTATATACTCTTTGTGCAAGATTTTTTATAGTCTATGGTTATTAGTGTGAAGGAGAGGGTATTAACATAAACAAAGATTATACATCCTCAGATATGAGCAAGAACCATCCAAAGTGTGTATGTATTAGATTCAGCTTCTTATTGTCATTTTTCAAATACCAATTTTGTTTGAGTTTTTACTTGGATACTTTTCTTTAGCTCATTTTTCAGTGTGAAATTAGTTTTCCTGAACTTTTAGAATAGGGTGGGTTTCAGGAAAGTTTTTCATAATATTACAGAACTCCTTCCTTTATGTGGTGTTAAAAATATAGAGACTTGTCCGGGCTCAGTGGCTCACGCCTGTAATCCCAGCACTTTGGGAGGCCGAGGCAGCCAGATCCTCTGAGGTCAGGTATTCGAGACCAGCCTGGCCAACATGGTGAAACCCCATCTCAACTAAAAATACAAAAATTAGCTGGGTGTGGTGGCAGGAGCCTGTAATCCCAGCTACTCGGCAGGCTGAGGCAGGAGAATTGCTTGAACCTGGGAGGCGGAGGTTGCAGCGAACCGAGATTGTGCCATTGTACTCCAGCCTGGACGACAAGAGTGAAACTAGTCTAAAAAATAAAAAAAAAAACAAAAAACGGAGTTGCTTTCTGGGATTTTCTGGCTTTGTTCACCTACCCTACTTTGGTGTAGATATTCTTGTTCCTTTTTTCCTATTCTTTTCAATTTTGATTGCACTCACAGCAGTTTCCCTCTTTGTTCCACCCTTCTCTAGCACTCCTAGCTCTTTTTCAGGATCTCCTTCCTGGAAGACATGAACTGATAAAAGGATTCTGTTGTTACATCTGTCAGAAGGTGCCTAATTGTTTCTTATCTTTCCTACCAAACAAATGCTAATATCATACAGGTTTTCTGGTTGTTAGTGGTTCACCACTACCCATTTGTATGTTGTGGTTTATAGGAGTACCTTGTTGTTCAATTAGTAAATAAATATTACTCATTTTTTAGTTTTTTTTTTTTTTTTTACTTCGCTATGTAGTTCTTCTTTCCGTTTTATGTGGGGACTTGAAAAAATGGAAAAGGTATATTTCCACTCCTTCATCTTCCTGGGACCCTATTAAAATTTTTATCAACTGTAACTATTAATATCATTAGCTTGGCCAGTATATTCCTGCTACATGTTATACCTCATGAGGTGATTTACCAAGATACTGCACCTTTACGAAAATGTCTCTTAAAATCTCTTAAGATCATATTTTCTGACTGTATCTAGGCTATCTTCTGATCTTAATTGGATTTCTCCTTTAGAAGTGCTCATGTTGATTAGCTGAGATGTGTAAATACTCTTGGATATTCTATTTCTCATGATAAATTATTCATATATTCACTTCAGGTTAGGCCTTCTTTTGGGCCTACTACCTGTGCCACACTGTCTGAGTTGGGTACAAGAGTCAGAAAGTTGAATAAACCATAGACCCTACACTGAGAAAGCTCAAAGGCAAATGGTTTACTGGCATTAGGGACCTGTCTTTACGTCTGATGATGTCAGACCCCTGAAACAACCTCTCATGAAGAAAAGGAACTTGGGCTTTTTGACTGTCAAAGCTTTATGAAAATATCTAGTGAACTTTCTGGAAGGTAGAAGGAAGTAAACTGCTGCTGAGCCTCAAATTAATGTGGAGGACAATACTTTGCTTTCAGTACTGATATTGAAGATACCTGGTGGTTATTAAAGATTTGTCATCCTAAAATGTGGCTGGGTACAGGCATTTACTGACATAACTTTTTCCTAAGAAGTGTTTTCAACCAGAGTAACTTTAACGGTCAGGTTTTTTTTTAAAAAAAAAGGGTCTCAGAAGCCCATGTGTGTAAATGGCCAGCAGCTTCTTCAGGGAGTTCTCCGTGGTAGTGCGTTTGGGTCAGAGCTCATTCCATTGACATGAAGCTGATGCAGTGTAATCCCTGGGAAGTGTCCAAAAAAGTACAGTGCCAATGATTGAAGGTGAAATACACAAGCGTTGAAGGCAGATGTAGATCAGCAATCTTTAGTGTCTTCTGTGAGTTAACACAGTGTGTGCATTGTTCGATAGGGCATTTTCTGTTATTCACACTTTAAATATACCTTTGTGTTAATTTTTTTTGTGTGTGTGTTGATATCTTAATATACAATCATGTGTTACGTAATGACAGGGGTACTCCCTGAAAAATGCATTGTTAGATAATTTTGTCATTGCGCAAACATCATACAGTGTACTTACACAAACCTAGATGGGATAGTCTACCATACACCTAGGCCATATGCTCACACAAACCTAGATGGTATAGCCCTACTAAACACCTAGCCTATTGCTCCTGTGCTACAAACTTGTATAGCATGTTATTGTACTGAGTACTGTAGGCAATTGTATCAAAATGGTAAGTATTAGTGTATCTAAACATAGAAAGTTACAACAAAAATATGGTATAAAGATTAAAAAATGGTATACCTGTATAGGGCACTTACCATGAATGGAGCTTGCAGGACTAGAAGTTGCTCTGGGTAAGTTAGTGAATCAGTAGTGAGCAGAAGTGAAGGCCTAGGACATTACTATACACTACTGTAGACTTTAGAAACACTGTATACGGCTGGGTGCAGTAGCTCACTCCTGTAATCCCAGCACTTTGGGAGGCTGAGAGGAGTGGATCACCTGAGGTCAGGAGTTCAAGACCAGCATGACCAACATGGCGAAACCTCATCTCTACTAAAAATACAAACATTAGCCAGGCATGGTGCCACACACCTGGAATCCCAGCTACTTGGGAGACAGGAGAATCTCTTGAACCTGGGAGGCTGAGGTTGCAGTGAGCCAAAATTGCACCACTGCCCTCAGCCTGGGCAACAGAGCGAGACTCCATCTAAAAAACAAAAAAAAAAAAAAAAGAAAGAACACTGTACACCACTTAGGCTACACTAAATTTATTAAATTTTTTTTCTTTATTTTAACTTTGTTTAATCTTAGCTAACTGTAGTATTTTTACTTCAGAAACTTTTTAATTTTAACTTTTTTACTCCTTTATATCACTTAGCTTCAAGCACAAACACAGGGCATGGTGGCACAGATCTGTAATCCTACATACTCAGGAGTTTGAGGCATGAAAATTGCTTGAACCCAGGAGGTGGAGGTTGCAGTGAGCTGAGATTGCACCACTGCACTGCAGTCTGGGTGACAGGGTGAGACTGTGTCTCAAACACAAAAGAAAAAACCACCAAAAACCAAACACCAAAAAAAAAAAAAAAAAGAAGAAAACACACTTTTTTGTTTATATTATTACTCTGTAAGTTTGTTCTATTTTTAAATTTTTTATTTTTATTTTCCTATTTTTTTTAAAAAACATTCAATATTTATTTTACATGCAGGGGGCGCATTTGCAGGTTTGTTACATGGGAATGTTGTGTGATGCTGAGGTTTGGAATATGGATCCCATCACCCAGGTAATAAGTATCTGATAGGAGGTTTTGCAACCCATGCTCCCACTCACTTCTTCCCGAGTAGTCTTCAGTGTCTGTTCCCATATTTATGTCCATGTGTGCTCAGTGTTTAGCTCCCAGTTATAAGTGAGAACATGCGGTATTTGGGTTTTCTGTTCCTCCATTAATTTGCTTAGGATTATGGCCTCCAGCTCCATCTATGTTGCTTCAAAGGATATTATTTCATTCTTTTTTATGGCTGTGTAGTATTCCATGGTGTATATGAATCACATTTGTTTAATCCAATCTACCATAGATGGGCACCTGGGTTGATTCTATGTCTTTGCAATTTCGAATAGCACAGCAATAAACAATACAAGTGAATATGTCTTTTTGGCAGAAGGATCTGTTTTCTTTTGGGTATATACACAGTAATAGGATTGCTGGGTCAAATGGTAGTCCTCTTTTAAGTTCTTTGAGAAGTCTCCAGACTGCTTTCCACAGTAGCTGAACTAATTTACATTCCTATCAACAAGGTAGAAGTGCTCCCTTCTCTCTTCAGCCTTGCCAGAATCTGGTGTTTTTTGACTTTTTAATAATAGTCATCTGACTGGTGTGAGATGACATCTCATTGTGGTTTTGATTGTCATTTCTCTGATGGCTAGTGATGCTGAGCATTTTTTCATGTTTATTGGCCACTTGTTTGTCTTCTTTTGGGAAGTGTCTATTCATGTCCTTTGCACATTTTTAAATAGGGTTATTTGTTTTTTCCTTAAGTTCCTTGTAGATTCTGGATATTAGACATTTGTCAGATGCAGAGTTTGCAAATATTTTCTCCCATTCTGTAGGCTTTTTCTGTTTACTTTGTTGGTGCAGAAGCTCATTAATTAGGTCCCGCTTGTCAATTTTTGTTTTTGTTTTTATAGTTGCTTTTGGGAACTTAGCCAAAAATTCCTTGCCAAGGCTGATGTCAAGAATCTACTTGCTAGGTTGTCTTCCAGGATTTCTATAGTTTGAGGACTTACATTTAAATCTTTGATCCATTTTGAATTAATTTTTCTATATGGTGAAAGGTAGCCATCAAGCTTTAATCTTCTGCATATGGCTAGCTAGTTATTCTATTACAATTTATTGAATAGAGAATCCTTTTCCCATTGCTTGTTTTTGTCAGCCTTGTCAAAGATTAGATGGTTGGAGGTGTGTGGCTTTATTTCTGAGTTTTTAAATTCTGTTCCATTAGTCTATGTGTCTGTTTTTGTACCAATACCAAGTTGTTTTGGTTACTGTGGCTTTATAGCGCAGTTTGAAGTCAGGTAGTGTGATGCCTTAGCTTTGTTCTTTTTGCTTAGGACTGCTTTGGCTATATGGGCTTTTTGTTGTTGTTCCGTATGAATTTTAGAATAGTTTTTCTAATTCTGTGAAAGGTGATGTTGGTAGTTTGATAGGAATAGCTTCAAATCTATAAATTGCTTTGGCAGTATGGCCATGTTTACAATGTTGATTTTTCCAATGCATGAGCATGGGATGTTTTTCCATTTATTTGTATCATCTCTGATTTCTTTCAGCAGTGATGATTTGTAGTTTTCCTTTCACCTCCTTGGTTAGCTATATTCCTAGGTATTTCATTTTCTTTGTGGCTATTGTAAATGGGATTGTGTTTTTTATTTCACTCTCACCCTGGAGATTGTCAGTATATAGAAATACTACTGATTTTTGTATATTGACTTTGTATCTTTTTTTTTTTTTTTGGTTTGTTTGTTTTTAAGACCGACTGTGGCTCTGTTGCCCCACGCTGGAGTGCAGTGGCATGATACCAGCTCACTGTAACCTCTGCCTCCCAGGTTCAAGTGATTCTCCTGCCTCAGCCTCCCGAGTAGCTGGGACTACAGGCAAGTGCCACCGGGCCTGGCCAATTTTTGTATGTTTAGTAGAGATGGAGTTTTGCCATGTTGGCCGGGCTGGTCTCGAACTCCCGATCTCAGCTGATCCGCCTGCCTTTGCCTCCCAAAGTGCTGAGATTACAGGTGTGAGCCATTGTGCCCAGCTGATTTTGTATCTTGAAGCTTTACTGACTTAGCTTATCAGCCTAGAAGCCTTTTGGTAGTCTTCAGTGTTTTCCAGGTGTAGAATTATATCATTAGCAAAGAGAGATAGTTTGACTTTGTCTCCTATTTTGATGCCTTTTATTTCTTTCTCCTGTCTGATTGCTCTGGCTAGGACTTCCAGTACTATGTTATATAGGAGTGGTGAGAGTGGGCATCCTCGTCTTGTTCCAGTTCTAAAGGATAATGCTTCTAGCTTTTGCCCATTTAGTATAATGTTGGCTGTGGGTTTGTCATAGATAGGTCTTGTTTTTTTGAGGTATGTTTCTTTGATGCCTCATCTGTTGAGGGTTTTTATCATGAAGGAATATTATATTTTATTGAAAAGCTTTTCTGTGTCTATTGTGATAATCATATGATTTTTGTTTTTGATCCTGTTTATGTGGTGAAACATTTTTTGGTTTGTGTATGTTGAACCAGCCTTCTATCCCAGGAATAAAGCCTACTTGATTGTCGTGTATTAACTTTTTGATGTGCTGTAGGATTTGGGATACTGATATTTTGTTGAGGATTTTTGCATCTATGTTAATGAGGGATATTGGTATGAAGTTTTCTCTTTTTATTATGTCTCTGCCAGATTTTTATATCAAGCTGATGCTGGCTTCATAGAATTGGTCAGGAGAACTCCTACTCCTCGATTTTTTTTGAATAGTTTCAGCAGAATTGGTATCAGTTATTCTTTGTATGTCAGTAGAATCTATCTGGTCTAGGACTTTTTATGGTTGGTAGTTTCCTTCTTATTGATGAATTTTAGAAGTTGTTATTGGTCTATTCATGGTTTCAGTCTCTTCCTGATTCAATCTTAGGAGTTTATGTGCTTCCAGGAATTTATTCATTTCCTCTAAATTTTCTAATTTATGTGCATAGAGTTGTTCATAGGAGTCTCTGAGGATCTTTTGTATTTCTGTGGGATCAGTTGTAACGCTGTCTTTGCCGTTTCTGATTGTGTTTATTTGGATTTTCTCTTTTTCTTTGTTAATCTAGCTAGCAGTCTATCAATCATATTTATTTTTTGAAGAACCAACTTTTTGTTCCATTAATCTTTTGTATGGATTTTTGCATGTCAGTTTCATTAAGTTCTTCTCAAATTTTAGTTGTTTCTTCTTTTCTTCTGCCAGCTTTGGGGTTGGTTTGTCCTGTTTTATTTTTCTCTCTTTTTGTTTTTTTTGTAGTGCCTTTAGGCACAAAGTTAGATTGTTAATATGAGATCTTTCTAACTTCTTGATGAAGGTGTTTAGGGCTGTAAAACTTTCCTCTTAACATTACTTTAGCTGCATCCCAGAGGTTTTGATAAGTTGTGTGTCTATTATCATTAATTTCAAGGAATTTAAAAATGTCTGCCTTAATTTCAGTGTTCACTCAGGAGTTATTTAGACATAAGTTGTTTAATTTTCATGTGCTTGTGTAGTTTTGAGAGATCTTCTTGATATTGATTTCTGGTTTTTTTTTTCACCACGGTCCACAGAGTGTTCCTGGTATGATTTTAATTTTTTTGAATTTATTGAGACTTACTTTATGACTGAGCATGTGTCAATCTTAGAATATGTTCCATGTGCAGATGAGAAAAATGTATGTTCTGTGGTTGTTGGGTGGAGTATTCTGTAGATGTCTATTAGGTCCAATTGATCAAGTGTCAAGTTTAAGTCCAGAGTTTGTTAATTTTCTGCCTCAGTGATTCATCTAACATTGTCAGTGGGGTGTGGTAGTCTCCCACGATTATTGTATAGTTGCTTAATTCTTTCGTATGCGAAGAAGAACTAGTTTTATGAATCTTGGTGCTCCAATGTTGGGTGGGAATATATTTAGGATAGTTAAGGCATCTTGTTAGATTGTACCCTTTATCATTATGTAATGATGCCCTTCATTGTCCTTCTTAATTTTTTTCCCTATTTATTATTAAAAAATTTTTATTTTTATTTCAATAGGCTTTTGGGGAACAGGTGGCATTTGGTTACATAAATAAGTTGCGTAGTGGTGATTTCTGAGATTTTGGTACACCCATCACCCAAGCAGTGTACATTGTACCCAATGTGTAGTCTTTTATCTGTTGCCATCTCCCACCCTTTCCCCCAAGTCCCCAAAGTCCAGGGTATCATTCTTACACATTTGCGTCCTCATAGCATAGCTCCCACAGATGAGTGAGAATATGTGATGTCTGGTTTTCCATTCCTGAGTTACTTCACTTAAAATAATTGTCTCCAATTCCATCCAGGTTGCTGTGTATGTCATTATTTCATTCCTTTTTATGGGTTAGTAGTATTCCATGGTGTGTGTGTGTGTGTGTGTGTGTGTGTGTGTATAACATTTTCTTTATCCACTCGTTGATTGATTGGTGGGCATTTGGGCTAGTTCCATATTTTTGCAATTACAGATTGTGCTGCTGTAAACATGCATGTGCAAGTGTCTTTTTCATATAATGACTTCTTTTCCTTTGGGTAGATATCTACTAGTGGGATTGCTGGATCAAATGGTAGGTCTGCTTTTAGTTCTGTAAGGAATCTCCACACTATTTTCCACATTGTCCTTCTTAATTTTTATTGCTTTAAAGTCTGTTTTATCTGATATAAGAATAGCAACTCCTGCTCTTTTTTACTTTCCGTTTCCATGTTAGATCTTACTCCACCCTTTTACTTTGAGCCTGTGGGTGTCATTACATGTGAGATAGGTCTCTTGAAGACAGCAGGTAGTGGAGTCTTGTCTTTATTCAGTCTGCCACTTTTGTCTTTTAAGTGGGGCTTTTGGCCCATTTATGTTCAAGGTTAATATTGATATGTGTGGTTTTGATCCTGTCATCATATTGTTAGCTGGTTGTTATGTAGACTTGATTAAGTAGTTGCTTTATAGTACCTGTGGGCTATGTGCTTAAGTGTGCTTTTGTGGTAGCAGGTGTTGGATTCCATGTTTAGCACTCCCATAAGGACTTCTTGTAAGGCTTGTCTTATTGAAACATATTCCCTCAACATTGCTTGTCCTGGCAGAATTTTATTTCTCCTTCACTCATGAAGTTTAGTTTGGTGGGATATGAAATTCTTGGTTGGAATTTGTTTTCTTTAAGAGTGCTGAAAATAGGCCCCCATCTCTTCTGGCTTGTAAGTTCCTGCTGAGAGGTCTGCTGCTAGTCTGATGGGGTTCCCCTTGTAGGTATCCTGACCTTTCTCTTTAGCTACCTTTAAGATTTTTTTCTTTTTTTCCTCCCCCTCCAACTTGGGCTTTTTCTTTGATGCTGACCTTGCTGAATCTGATGGCACTGTTCCTTGTGTAGTGTCTGGCCAGGGTTTTCTGTATTTCTTGTATTTGAATGTCAACCTGTCTAGCAAGATTAGAGAAATTTGCATGGATTGAATCCTCAAATATGTTTTCCAAGTTACTTATTCTCTCTCCTTCTCTCTTAGGAATGTCAATGAGTCATAGATTTGGTCTCTTTACATAATCCCTTGTTTCTTAGATATTTTGTTCATTTTTTTAAAGTTCTTTATTTTTGTCTGACTGAGTTGATTTGAAGAACTGAGGCAGGAAAATAGGGTCCAGAGGCAGGGAACATAAGGCCAATTCACACTTCAGCTGTAACAGGAAATATCCTCTCCATAGGGCATATGCCATAAATGACTTTGTAACTGTAACTTTACTTCATCCTTTTCATTTACATAGGGTGTACCCCAAGTAGAGGGTATTGAAACTCACAAAAACTCTGTAACAGGGCCTTTGAGCCCCTTTGCTCAGGCCCACTCCCACACTATGGAGTGTACTTTCATTTTCAATAAAACCCTTCATTTCTTCCTTGCTTTGTTTGTGCATTTTGTCTGATTCTTTGTTCAAGACGCCAAGAACCTGTACACCATCCACCATTAACAGAACTGGTCTTCAAGCTCTGAGATCTTTTCCTCAGCTTGCTCTATTCTGCTGTTAACACTTCTGATTGTATTATTACTTTCTTTTAATGAAGTTTTCAGCTCAAGAAGTTCAGTTTGGGTTTCTCTTAATATGCCTATTTCATCTTTCAGCTCTTGAATCATTTTATTGGATTGTTTGGCTTCCTTGGATTGAGTTTCAACTTTCACCTGGATGTTGATGAGCTTCCTTGCTATCCAGATTCTGAATTCCATGTCTGTTACTTCAGACATTTCAGATTGGTTGAGAACCATTGCTGGGGAGCTAGTGGGCTCATTTGGAGGTAAGGGGACACTCTGGCTTTTTGAATTGCCAGATTTCTTGCATTGATTCTATCTCACTGGGATGATTTTTATTTCTTAACTGTGGTGTAAATTTGAGTACACAGTCAGTTGGCTTCATTTATGGAAGTTTTCAGAGGGCTAAAGCTTTGTACAGGATCTTTGTTAAGTGCTTGCTCTTAGTTTCACAGGTGGGAGAATTAGTTTTTTGACATTGTAGTTTGGGCTACAATCCAGTAGGTGACGCTTGAGACAAGGGGCGACAGGTTGTTACTCAGCCATGCATCTCCTTTGTGTATCCTCACATTTGCACCTGTGTTCTATGGTACGAGGGGGAGAGAGGTGACCTTACCAGCTCCACTCTTGAGCCTTGGGGGAGCCACCTCCCATCATTGGCACTGTGCCCACAATTTTGTCGTTGTTGTTGTCGTTAGGTCTTTTGGGCATCGAGGCTCCCTCCAGAAGAGGTCCAGTAGGGAGATAGGCCACACCCTTATCGGACAAGCCCTGTGGAAGGAGGCATACCTAGGTTCCACACCAGCCTGTGAACCTGTGCGACTCAGCCCTCTCAGCTTTCTGAGAATGTGGGCTCCTCCCCAGCTCAAGTGCCAGGCACAGATCCTGTCTTGGCAGTCTGGAGCCACTGGCCACAACCCTGGAACACCAGGACCTGCTTGTGGCTCCCTCCCCCAGGCCCTCAGGGCTGGGTTCTGGGTGCACCGAGGGATATGAAGGGCTTACAAACCGCCAGAATGCACTCAGGTGAAGCAAGGGACCCAGGCTGGGCAGTAGAGCCTGCACTGTGTGCACGCTTCTGCAGGGCAGCCAGGCAGAAGCCCTGGAAGAGTTGGCTGGCAGGCAAGACTGCAGGACAGATGTGCCCCAGTCCCATGTGTAAGCAAGCCTTGCTTTCTTCCCAGTGATTAGCTGGGAGATTAGAGGGAGATGGGCAGCCTGAGGTGGGGGTGGGTGCTTATGGCTGGGCTCCACTGGAACTACCCCACACATGCTTGCTGCAGGTCCATTTCTGTCTAATCTCTGCGGAAATGCCCCTGCTAGCTCAAGCATCCGTGGGGGATGTGGGGTCTCCTGCAGCTAGGATCCCAGAGGTCTGTGGTGCAAGTGGGATGTCCTCCATCCTTTTCACTCACCCTTTCCCTAAGTGCGGTTCGAGGCAGGAAACCAGCCCTAGCATTTAGGCACCCCACATGAGATTCCTAGCTTCCCAGCTTCCTTGCCTTCAGCCTCAGTGTCTGTGCCTTTTCACCTTCCACATTTGGTGTGTTCGCTCCAAAGATCTGTTCAAATTATGTTAGTTTAGACAAAATCCTTGTCTTTCTCTGTAGGAGCAGCACTTCCTGGCTGTATCTAGTTGTCCTTCTTGCCCCCTCCTCTATTTTTATACTTTTAAAACTTTTTTGTTAAAAACTAAGACACAAACACACACATTAGCCTCGGCCTACACAGGGTCAGGATCATCAATATCATTGTCTTCCACCTCCATATTTTGTCTCACTGGAAGGTCCTCAGGAGCAATAACACACAGGGAGCTGTCATCTCCTGTGATAACAATGCCTTCTTCCAGAATACCTCCTGAAAGGCCTGTCCGAGGCTATTTACATTAAATTTTTAAAAAAATAAATAGAAAGAGTATACTCTAAAATAATGATCAAAAACATAGTATGATAAATACATAAACAATTACCTTAGTAGTTTATCATTAGCAAATACTGTGTACTGCACATAATTGTATGTGCTACACTTTTATATGACTAGCAGAACAGTAGGTTTGTTTACACAAACTGGTGAATAATGTGTTCCACTAAGATGTTACAATGGCTACATGTCTCTAGGCGATAGGAATTTTTAAATTCTATTATATCTTATAGGACCACTATCATATATGAGGTCTGCTATCTGAAACATCATTATGTGGTACATGACTGTGTGTGTGTGTGTGTGTGCGTGTGTGTGTGTGTGTGTGCGGTCTTTGTGGTAAGAGTGTTTGTTCTATAGATCAATTAGGTCAGTTATTCCCAGGAGGGATAGGAAAGGAGGTGGGAATAAACTACTACATAGAAATAGTCTGGCCAGGTGCAGTGGCCCATGCTTGTAATCCCAGCACTCTGGGCGGCCGAGGCGGGAGGATTACTTGAGCCCTGGGTAACATGGCAAAACCCTGTCACTACTAAAAATGCATAAAAATAGCTGGGCATGGTGGCATGTTCCTGTAGTCCCAGCTCCTAGCGAGGCTGAGGTGGGCTGAGCCCATGAAGTCAAGGCCGCAGCAAGATGATGCCACTGCACTCCACCCTGGGCAACAGGATTGAGAAAAAAAAAGAATTAGTTTATGAAGGTAATCATCTGGGGCAATCAGTGAAAGAACTCACAGCTTATGGTGCTATACTTGAATTTAACTGGTCAATTGAGTCTTCTTGATTATAGTTTTGTCCTAAAACATAACCCTGACAATTGATTTTAAATCTGTGTAATCTTTACTGATATTTTTCTTTTTATACTCCCTTGAGACAAAATAACTTTTTTTTGTTTGTTTTATATTTGAAAACCCTACTTTTTATGTAGATTTGGTCATAGAAGCATGCTAAGTTGATGTTTTCAGAGAAAGTTTATCATACTTCTTGGATTCTCCCTTTAAGATTTCAGTAAAGTTTAATTTTTTGTTGTTATAAATGTTTGAACATGCAAACACTAAAGACTAAACACAAACTGAATTTTATATTGCAACCAATGAAACTTACAGTGACATTAATCTGAAATATTTAATGATGAGTATGATTGCTATTGAACTTTATGAAATTTAAAGATAAATATTGAACTTTGTCATAATTTATCGGTGGAAGAATAGTATAGATGTAACCCATAAAACATGTTATTGTATTGATTGTAAGGATGTTATTGAGGATAGGACTTAATTCATTATGTATTATTTTCTGTGTGAATACTCCTGGAAGATTTTTCTCTGTTCTTAGAACCTGTAATAGTTCCGCTGCTTATAAACTATTGTTTTATTTACCTTTTAGAGACTCTGTATCTTATAACTGATCATATTCCTCTTTGCATTGCCTGCCAGGAAGCTCAGAGCCAGATTTCTGGCCAATCTGTAGTTAAGTGTGGAGGATATTATGGCATGAAGTATATGTCCTAAGCTCACATTTTATCTTAGTTTTATGTTGCCACTTTTTCTTACCTATTAAATTTTATAACTTATTATATTGATTTTGCTTTTTAGTAAGCCATTAAATTTCAATTAACAGGAGGTCTGAATAAATAAAGTGAATATAAATAATTACAAGTGGGAGGTGTTTACATAATCAGATTTCAGGGTTGGAGCTAACTATAGGCAAACTGAATGAAGCAGGAAGTTTCTCTATCTCAGGATCTCAGGACTCTGAATGTAGGAGGGATTAGAAGGTCAGGCTTTATATTTTCTCACACTGGAGTTTCCTACATTTCAGGTCGTCTGGGTACTGTGACCTCAAATGCCCTTTTTTCCCTATTCTTCATTCTCAGTGCTTGCCTTGGCTTCACAGGCCAAGAAGTGTTTCTTGTGCCAAAGGAGGTTTCTTGTCCCTAAATATATTTCATAAATTTCCACCAGACACAGATTTATTTGGACAAACAAATATCCATGGAAGGAATAAGATTCAAATCTTCCTACCGATCATTCACAAGTAGGTGTGAGTAAGTAACAGCATCATAAAACTGAAAGGGTCTTTAGAAATCCAAAACAACTCTCATTTTATAAGCAAGGAAATTGAGGCTCCCTGTGGTAAAGGAATGTGCCAAAGGGCATACAATTTGTAAGTGTTGAAAACCAGGACTAGAATTTCTAAATACAAATCCAGTGTATGTTAGAAAAGAACTGCTTTTTAAAAGAACTGTAGGACATGGGACAGTTCTTTATATATATTTAGTCCATACTTAGTATATATAAAATACTTTACCAAAGACTGGTAGGGACCCATGCTGCCCTTGTGGATTCAGTATTCACCTAGGTATTATGGTCAAGACAGTGATCGAGTAGAGCACAAAGAAATAGAATGGGAAAAAGAATATCTGGAACAAGAAGCAATAAAAAGTAGAGGGAAAAGAAGTAAAGGATAAGATTATGAGGAGAAGCAAGGCACATGGAAAGATAGAGACAAAAATAGAAGTGAAAGAAATAGGAGAATAAAAATGAGCAAAAGAGAAACAGATGAAAAATGGGACTATGAGGATGAAAAGTAAGAAGGAGATAATAAAGAATAAAATATGAAAGACACGAAAAATACTCCCTAGACAGTCACATGCTCAATCAGCTGTTGTAAATAACATGTGAAACAACACATTACACAGTTAGTGTTTAAAAACACTGAGTATTCATTTTACTTTCTAAGTTACTGAGAGGCACCAATATATTGTCCTAAAATGAAAATTAATACATTGAAAAAGAAACAATAAATAAACCCTGAAACTTTTTGGGCAAAATTTTAGTAGGAAGAAATTCATTAATATATTAATAGATTTTTTGATTTGCAGGGAATTAGTTAAACTGGGATAAAAAGCAACTGTCACCCTAGGTCGGGGCTATCTTCCTTTAAAGATGCAAATTAAGCATGGACTTCAAATAGTACTTAGGATAGGAAAGTTACAATTAGCTGCTATAATAATTGTGCTCTTTGGTTCTTTCTTTGTTTCACAGTGGCTTTAATTAAAGGCCTAGTTATGTAGGAAAGTCATATTAATTATTCATCTGCAAACATTTACATAGACTTCCCTGTTCCCCTTCAATAAATTATCAACTTCACATCTCCATAATTTAATCAAAATGACTAAAAATACACCATCTCAGGCTTCTGCCCCTCCTCTCTGGGCTTTGTCTCTTCAATGTTACTTGTTCTTGCAGAAGACCTCCCACTGTTGTTAAGAAATAAGAGAAGAAAATCTGTCGGCTGAAATTGTATGGATAGGGTTTACTTTTTTGCACACTGTCATATTCATTGGTACAAAGCTGTGGTTTGCAAATGTCCATAATTTTTTTGGAGTAACATGAGAGGGATAATAGAATTGTGGTATTATTAAAAGCCAGTATGATGCTAGAATATATTAATAGAAGCATATTCAAGAATAAAGAAAAAATGTTTCCCATAAACCTCAGAGTGTAAAGAATCAAAGCTTCTATTACTAAGCATAGAAAAATTATAAAAGGGAAACTTCTAGGGGTTTTAGCTAAGCACTTTAGAGCGTCATATGTAAAATTATAAATATGATTTAAGAAAAATTGCCTATGGAGGTAGATGCACAATTTGATAGATAAATAATTACTTACTTAGTAGGGCTGCAGTTTGACCTAACCCTTTATTTCCTTCCAACTTTTATTTTAGGTTCAAGGCGGTACATGTGCAGGTTTGTTACATGGGTAAATTGCATGTTGCTGGGGTTTGGTGTGCAAATTATTTCATTACTCAAGTAGTGAGCGTAGTACCTGATACGTAGTCTTTTGATCCTTACCCTCCTCATACCCTTCACTGTTAGGTAGGCCCTGGTGTCTTTTGTTCCCTTTTTTGTGTCCATGTGTATTCACTGTTTGGCTCCCACTTACAAAAGAGAACATGTGGTATTTGATGTTCTGTTCCTGAATTAATTTGCTTCAAATAATGACTTCTAGCTGCATCCATGTTGCTGCAAAGGACATGATTTCATTGTTTATGGCTGCATAGTATTCCATGGTATATATGCATCACATTTTGTTTATGCAGCCCACCATTGATGGGCATCTAGGTTGATTCCTGTCTTTACTATTGTGAGTAGCACTGCAGTGAACACACATGTGCATGTATCTCTATGAAAGAATGATTTATATTCCTTTGGGTATATACCCAGTAATGGGATTGCTGGGTTGAATGGTAGTTCTCTCTAAGTTCTTTGAGAAATCTCCAAACTGCTTTCCACAGTGGCTGAACTAACTTACATTCCCATCAACAGAGTATAAGCATTCCTTTTTCTCTGCAACTTCATCAACATCTGTTATTTTTTAACTTTTTTTTTTTTTGAGACGGAGTTTCACTCCTGTCACACAGGCTGGTGTGCAGTGGCGTGATTTCGGCTCACTGCAACTGCCGTCTCCCGGGGTTCAAGTGATTCTCCTGCCTCAGCCTCCCGAGTAGCTGGGATTACAGGCACCCGCCACCACACCCGGCTAATTTTTTGTATTTTTAGTAGAGACAGGGTTTCACCATGTTGACCAGGCTGGTCTCCAACTCCTGACCTCAGGTGGTCTGCCCACTTCGGCCTCCCAAAGTGCTGGGATTACAGGTGTGAGCCACCATGCCCGGCCTATTTTTTAACTTTTTAATAATAGTCATTCTGGGTGGTGTGAGATGGTGTCTCATTGTGGTTTTGATTTGCATTTCCTTAATGATTAGTGATGTGAAGCATTTTTTCATGTGCTTATTGGCCACTGGTATGTCTTCCTTTGAGAAATGTCTGTTCACTTCTGTTCTGTCTTTACCCATTTTTAAATGGGGTTATTTGTTTTTTGCTTGTTGATTTGTTTAAATTCCCTATAGATTCTGGATATTAGACCATTGTAGGATGCATAGTTTGTGAATATTTTCTCCCATTTTTTAGGTTGTCAGTTTACTCTCTTGATAGTTTTGTTTGCTTTGCAGAAGCTCTTTAGTTTTTTTAGGTCTCATTTTTCAATTTTTCTTTTTGTTGCAAATGCTTTTGGAGTCTTCATCATGAAATCTTTGCCAGGGCCTGTGTCCAGAATGGTATTTCCTAGATTTTCTTCTAGGGTTTTTATAGTTTTAGGTTTTACATATAAATCTTTAATCCATCTTGAGTTGATTTTTGTAAATGGTGAAAGGAACACATCCAGCTTCAATCTTCTGCGTATGACTAATCAGTTATCTCTGCACCATTTATTGGACAGGGAGTCCTTTCCCCACTGCTTGTTGTCGACTTTGTTAAAGATTAGACAGTCGTAGGTATGTGGCTTTATTTATGGGTTCTCTAACCTGTTCCATTGGTCATGGTCTCTGTTTTTGTACCAGTACCATGCTGTTTTGGTTAATGTATCCTTGTAGTATAGTACTTGACATCAGGTAGTATGATACCTCTGGCTTTGTTTTTTTTCCTTGGGATGACTTTGGCTCAGGCTCTTTGGTTCCATATGAATTTTAGAATAGTTTTTTCTAATTTTATGAAAAATGCCTTAGTTTGATAGGAATAGCATCAAATTTGTAAATTGCTCTGGTCTGTATGGCCATATTAATAATATTGATGTTTTCTAGTCATGAGCATGGAATGTTTTTTCATTGGTTTGTGCCATCTCTGACTTCTTTCAGCAGTGTTTTGTAATTCATGTTGTAGAGATCTTTCATCTCACTGGTTAGTGGCCTTCCTAGGTATTTTATTCTCTTGTGAATGAGATTGCATTCTTGATTTGGCTCTCTGCTTGGATGCTACTGGTGTATAGAAATGCTACTGATTTTTGTACATTGATTTTGTATCCTGAAACTTTGCTAAAGTTATTTATAAAATCTAGGAGCCTTTGGACAGAGACTACGGGGTTTTCTAGGTATAGAATCATATCATTTGTGAAAAGAGATGGTCTGACTTCCTCTCCTTTCTATACAGCTGCCTTTTATTTCTTTTTCTTGCTTGATTGCTCTGGCTAGGACTTCCAGTGCTATGTTGAATAGGAGTGGTGAGAGTAGGCATTCTTGTCTTGTTCCAGTTCTAAGGGGGAATTCTCCCAGCTTTAGCCCATTCATTATGATGTTGGTTGTGGGTTTGTCATAGATGGCTCTTATTTTGAGGTATATTCCTTTGATGCTTGGTTTGTTGAGGGTTTTTCTTTCTTTTTAAATCTTATTTTAAATTGACATATAATTGTACATATTTATGGGGTACAGTGTGATGTTTCTTTTTTTCTTTCATTTTAAGTTCTAGGGTACATGTGCACAACGTGCAGGTTTGTTACATATGTATACATGTGCCATGTTGGTGTGCTGCACCCATTAACTTGTCATTTACATTAGGTATATCTCCTAATGCTTTCCCTCCCCGCTTCCCCCACACCACAACAGGCCCCGGTGTGTGATGTTCCCCTTCCTGTGTCCAAGTGTTCTCGTTGTTCAGTTCCCACCTATGAGTGAGAACATGCGGTGTTTGGTTTTTTGTTCTTGTGATAGTTTGCTGAGAATGATGGTTTCCAGCTTCATCCATGTCCCTACAAAAAACATGAACTCATCCTTTTATATGGCTGCATAGTATTCCATGGTGTATATGTGCCACATTTTCTTAATCCAGTCTATCATTGTTGGACATTTGGGTTGGTTCCAAGTCTTTAATATTGTGAATAGTGCCACAATAAACATACGTGTGCATGTGCCTTTATAGCAGCATGATTTATAATCCTTTGGGTATATACCCAGTAATGGGATGGCTGCGTCAAATGGTATTTCTAGTTCTAGATCCTTGAGGAATTGCCACGCTATCTTCCACAATGGTTGAACTAGTTTACAGTCCCACCAACAGTGTAAAAGGTTCCTATTTCTCCACATCCTCTCCAGCACCTGTTGTTTCCTGACTTTTTAATGGTAGCCATTCTAACTGGTGTGAGATGGTATCTCATTGTGGTTTTGATTTGCATTTCTCTGACGGCCAGTGATGATGAGCATTTTTTCATATGTCTGTTGGCTGCATAAATATCTTCTTTTGAGAAGTGTCTGTTCATATCCTTTGCCCACTTTTTGAATGGGGTTGTTTGTTTTTTTCTTGTAAATTTGTTTGAGTTCTTTGTAGATTCTGGATATTAGCCCTTTGTCAGATGAGTAGATTGCAAAAATTTTCTCCCATTTTGTAGGTTTCCTGTTCACTCTGATGGTAGTTCCTTTTGCTGTGCAGAAGCTCCTTAGCTTAATTAGATCCCATTTGTCAATTTTGGCTTTTGTTGCCATTGCTTTTGGTGTTTTAGCCATGAAGTCCTTGCCCATGCCTATGTGCTGAATGGTATTGCCTAGGTTTTCTTGTAGGGTTTTTATGGTTTTAGGTCTAACGTGTAAGTCTTTAATCCATCTTGAATTAATTTTTGTATAAGGTGTAAGGAAGGGATCCAGTTTCAGCTTTCTACATATGGCTAGCCAGATTTCCCAGCACCATTTATTAAATAGGGAATCCTTTCCCCATTTCTTGTTTTTGTTAGGTTTGTCAAAGATCAGATGGTTGTAGATGTGTGGTATTATTTCTGAGGCCTCTGTTCTGTTCCATTGGTCTATATCTCTGTTTTGGTACCAGTACCATGCTGTTTTGGTTACTGTAGCCTTGTAGTATAGTTTGAAGTCAGGTAGCGTGATGCCTCCAGCTTTGTTCTTTTGGCTTAGGATTGACTTGGCAATGCGGGCTCTTTTTTGGTTCCATATGAACTTTAAAGTAATTTTTTTCCAATTCTGTGAAGAAAGTCATTGGTAGCTTGATGGGGATGGCATTGAATCTATAAATTACCTTGGGCCGTATGACCATTTTCACGATATTGATTCTTGTTGAGGATTTTTAACATGACGAGATAACTTAATTTTATAAAAAGCTTTTTGTGCATCTATTGAGATGATCATTTGGGTTTTGTTTTTAGTTCTGTTTATGTGATGAATCACATTTATTGATTTGTGTATGTTGAACCAATCTGGCATCCCAGGAATAAAGCCTACTTGATTACAGTGGATTAGCTTTTTGATGTGATGCTGGATTTGGTTTGCTAGTATTTTGCCGAGGATTTTTGCATCTGTGTTCATGAGGGATATTGGCTTGAATGTTTTTGTTTGTTGTTGTGTCTCTGCTAGGTTTGGTATCAGAATGATGCTAACTTCATAGAATGAGTAAGGGAGGAGTCCTTCTCTTTGTTTTTCTTGGAATAGTTTCAGTAGGATTGGTACCAAATCTTCTTTTACGTCTGGTAGAATTTAGCGGTGAGTATATCTGGTCCAGCATTTTTTCTGGTTAGCAGGTTTTTTATTATTGATTTAATTTTACAACTAATTATTGGTGTCTTCATGGTTTCAATTTCTTTCTGGTTCGATCTTGGGAAGTTGTATATTGCCAGGAATTTATCTGTTTCTTCTAGGTTTCCTAGTTTGTGTGCAGAGGTGTTCAAAGTAGTTCCTGAGGAATTTTTGTATTTATGTGAGGTCTGTGGTAATATCCCCTTTGTCATTTCTGATTGTGTCTATTTGGATTCTCTTTTCTCTTTATTTGTCTAGCTAGTGGTATATCTATCTTACTTAATCTTTCGAAGAACTATCTTTTGGTTTTGTTGATCCTTTGTATGGTTTTTTGCATCTCCATTTCATTCGTTTCACCTTTGATTTTGGTTATTTCTTTTCTTTTGCTAGCGTTGGTATTGGTTTGCTCTTGTTTGTCTAGTTCCTCGAGGTCTGATGTTAGGTTAATTTGAGATCTTTCTAACTTTTTTTGGTTTATTTTATTTATTTATTTATTTTTGAGATGGGGTCTCGCTCTGTCGCCCAGGCTGGAGTGCAGTGGTGTGATCTCAGCTCACTGCAAGCTCCGCCTCCCAGGTTCATGCCATTCTCCCACCTCAGCCTCCTGAGTAGCTGGGACTACAGGCACCCGCCACCACGCCCTGCTAATTTTTTGTATTTTTAGTAGAGATGGGGTTTCACCATTCACAGGATAGTCTCAATCTCCTGACCTTGTGATCCGCCCACCTCGGCCTCCCAAAGTGCTGGGATTACAGGCATGAGCCACCGTGCCTGGCCAAGATCTTTCTAACTTTTTGATTTGGGTGTTTAACACTATAAACTTTCCTCTTAACACTGCTTTAACTGTGTCCCAGAGATTCTGCTATGTTGTATCTGTACTGTCATTATTTTCAAAGAATTTGTTGATTTCTGTGTTAATTTTATTGTTTACCCAAAAGTCATTCAGGAGCAGATTGTTTACTTTCCATGCAATTGTATGGGGTTGAGAGACCTTTTTGGTATTGATTTCTTTTTTTATTACACTGTGGTCCATGAATGTAGTTGGTGTGATTTCTATTTTTTTAAATTTGTTGAGAATTGTTTTATGGTCAAATATGTCATCAGTTTTAGAGTATGTGCTATATGCAGATGAGAATGTATATTCTGTTGTTGTTGGGTAGAGTGTTCTGTAGATGTCTGGTTAGGTCCATTTGGTCAATTGTCAAGTTTAGGTTCCAAATATCTTTGTTAGCTTTCTACCTTGACAATCTGCCTAATATTGTCAGTGTGGTGTTGAAATCTCCCACTATTATTGTGTGGTTATCTAAGTCTATTTGTAGGTCTCTAAGAGCTTGTTTTATGAATCTGGGTGCTCCAGTGTTGGGTCCATATATATTTAGGTGACCTTGAGAGGTGACAGCGTGCTGGCAGCTCTCACAGCCCTCGCTCACTCTCGGTGCCTCCTCGGCCTCGGTGCCCACTCTGGCCACGATTGAGGAGCCCTTCAGCCTACCGCTGCACTGTGGGAGCCCCTCTCTGGGCTGGTTGAGGCCAGAGCCGGCTCCCTCTGCTTGTGGGGAGGTGTGGAGGGAGAGGCACGGGTGGGAACCGGGGCTGCTTGTGGCGCTCATGGGCCAGCACAAGTTCTGGATGGGCGTGGGCTCAGCGGACCCCGCACTTGGAGCAGCTGGCCGGCGCCGCTGGCCCTGGGCAGTGAGGGGCTTAGCACCTGGGCCAGCAGCTGCAGAGCATGCGCCAGGTCCCCCAGCACTGCCGGCCTGCCAGCACTGTGCTAGAATTCTAGCTGGGCCTCAGCTGCCTCCCCGCAGGGCAGGGATCAGGACCTGCAGCCTGCCATGCCTGAGCCCCTCCACAGTGGGCTCCCATGAGGCCTGAGCCTCCCGAAAGGGCGCCACCTCCTGCTCCCCGTGGTGCCGCCAGGCACCCAGTCCCCATCGACCACCCAAGGGCTGAGGAATGCAGGTATGCAACCCGGGACAGGCAGGCAGCTCTGCCTGTGGTCCTGGCGCGGAATCCACTAGGTGAAGCCAGCTGGGCTCCTGAGTCAGGTGGGGACTTGGAGAACTTTTATGTCTAGCTGCAAGATTGTAAATGCACCAATCAGCACCCTGTGTCTAGCTCAAGGTTTGTGAATGCACCGATCAGCACTCTGTATCTAGCTAATCTGGTGGGGACTTGGAGAACCTTTATGTCTAGCTAAAGGATTGTAAATACACCAGTCAGCACTCTGTGTCTAGCTCAAGGTTTGTAAACACACCAATCGGCACCCTGTGTCTAGCTCAAGGTTTGTAAGTGCACCAATCAGTGCTCTGTGTCTAGCTCAAGGTTTGTAAGTGCACCAATCAGTGCTCTGTGTCTAGCTAATCTAATGAGGACTTGGAGAACTTTTGTGTCTAGCTCAGGGACTGTAAATGCACCAATCAGCACCCTGTCAAAACAGACCAATCAGCTCTCTGTAAAATGGACCAATCAGCAAGATGTGGGTGGGGCCAGATAAGGGAATAAAAGCAGGCTGCCCTGGCCAGCAGAGGCAACCCGCTTGGGTCCCCTTCCACGCTGTGGAAGCTTTGTTCTTTCGCTCTTTGCAATAAATCTTGCTGCTGCTCACTCTTTGGGTCTGCACTGCCTTTATGAGCTGTAACACTCACCGTGAAGGTCTGCAGCCTTACTCCTGAGGCCAGTGAGACCATGAACACACTGGGAGCAATGAACACCTCTGGACACACCACCTTAAGAGCGGTAACACTCACCACGAAGGTCTGCAGCTTCACTCCTGAAGCCAGCGAGACCACAAACCCACCAGAAGGAAGAAAGTCTGAACACGTCCGAACATCAGAAGGAACAAACTCTAAACACATCATCTTTAAGAACTGTAGCACTCACCCCAAGGGTCCGCGGCTTCATTCTTGAAGTCAGTAAGACCAAGAACCCACCAGTTCTGGACACAACCTAACTCTTAAAAATACATTGGCAAGCAATTAAAGGAGTCATAAAATATGGTAGTGGGAAAAATATGGATATTGTAGTTAGCTGTATCTGAGTTCAAATCTCAACTTTGCTATTTAGTACTGCTCTGATTTGGGGACAGTTTCTGATTTTTAAAAAAGCTTATTTGTTATTCTTGATAGATAATGCCTTAGCTCAGGATCATTTGCTTGCAAGGAAGAGAAACCCACTCAAGCTAGATTAAATATAGTGAACTTACTGTACGGAAACAAAGAAATCTCATGGAAGACATGTGCTAAATATAGCCAGACCTTACGGAAATTGCAAAGTTTTTAGGCAACTTTTCTTTTCTTGGAATATTCTCCTAGAGTCTCTTATTTTTGATTCCTGTGCAAGACTTGTATTTCCTGAAGAAATTAAAGAATACTTAAATAAGTAGAAAGACATTCCATGTTTGTGGATCAAAAGACTTAATATTTTCAATATGACAATCCAAATCAACCTAGAGATTCAACACAATCCCTGTCAAAATTCCAGCTGTTTTGTTTTCATTGGGCAGAAATTGACAAGCTGATTCTCAAGTTCATATGGATATCCTGAAGGCCCAGACTAACCAAAACAATCTTGAAAAAGAAAAATGAAGTGGGAAGACTCACACTTACTGATTCCAAAACTTACTATAAAGCTAAAGGAATCAAGACAATGTATCTCTGGCATGATGATGGACATATAGATCAATGGAATATAATTGAGAGTCCAGAAATTATATATATGCTCATATATATGGTCAATTTGCTTTTGACAAGGATACCCAATTATTCAATGGGAAAAGAATAGTCTTTTCAACAAATGGTGCTTGGACAACTGTATATCCAAATGTTAAATAATGAAGTTGGACCCCTACCTCACACCATATACAAAAATTAGCTCAAAATTGATCAAAAACTAAATATAAAAGCTAAAACCATAAAACTCTTAGAAGGGATAATAGGTCTAAATCTTCATGGCCTTGGATTAAGGAATGCTTTCTTAAATATGACACCAAAAGCACAGGCAACATAAGAAATAATAGATAATTTGGACTACATCAAAACTAAAAATATTTGTGCATTAAAGGACAGTATTAAGTGAAAAGACAACACACAGAATGGGAATAAATAATTACAAATTATGTGAGTAGGACTGTGGCCATGGTCATTTATGCCCATTTTGCCTCTTAGCTCTTCCTGGTCTTGCAGGACTTCATCCTCCTCTCAAAAATATTTTCCAGTTGTTTCATAGAAGCTCTATGATTCTGGTGTTTCACATGTGCTCATGAAAACTTCTGTCTGTGCTCTTTCACTCTTGCGTAAGCCTCCTAACTGCAAGCCACCAGGGAGAAACATTTCTCCCAACAGCTTGTTTTGAGGATGCTACTCATGTGGGTGTTCTGTTCTCTACGTACTGTAGGCCAAAAGTATGTTCACGGTAGTGTTGGAGGAAAGGAAAAATAATCTCTGTGATTCTGTATTGCACATGATCACTTGGACAAAAAAGTAGCTATGTTGTGTTCGGAGCCTCCTGTCATGAATATACTTCCTTTAGCCTTTTGCCCTAATACTGCTCTCAGAGGAATTTGAACCCATCCTCCAGTATAGACATGGAGAGAAATGGCACAGCATCCTGATCATTGTCCCCAATTTCCTCTTGTCTTTATTCCACAGGTGCCTCTATATCAGTCTATATTCACTTAGGAAAAAAATTCAAAACCCCAAAACCCAAACCAAAACAAAGCAAACATCAACAACAACAAAAAACAAAGAAGGAATGAATAAAAAATATGTACATAAACTCTAAATGTAGATACTTGAATGTTGTCTGCACATCAGAAGATGTGATCCTTAGCTGTCCAGATAGGACACAATTTTAAAAATCATCTTAAACTAGTTAAATTTTGAGACTGCATAAAGTATCCTTAATCAGTAGTTATTTTGGTATGCTTGCTTAGTCGGTTCAACTCCCATCACTTTATACATCCTTCCCTTATGTATTTCAAATATATATCAATATTCTAATTAGAACAATATTATAATACATTATTTCAGACATAGGTATAATTACCAGCAATTCCTATATGCATTCACCCAGGAAAAGTGGTAAACCCTTTTGATTGAAGATTCGTTTATTTTTGTTTTCAGTTTTCAAAAGAGTAAGGAAAAAACACATCTGAAATTCTTGCTGAGGGCCTGGGGTTAAACATTATATAATCTACTGTTTTGGTCTAGAAGAACTGTGATAAAGGGAGTAAAGCATGAGCTCTAAAGTCCAGAACTTCTGAATTCCAACTTCACTTCTTATGTATTCTTGATCAAGTTTCATTGTGAGCTTCAGTTTCCTCCTTTGTAAACGGAATATATTTCCCAATGTTAATGAGATGCTGCAAAGTGCATAGCACCTAGTAGGGGCTCAACAGATGTTACTTCCTCCTACCCATTTCTTTTTCTTACAGGGTTGTCTCATACTCGAGTGAATCATTGCTATATGGGAGTTTTAGAACTGGGAAGAAATAGGTCTCAATTTTTATTGCCATGACAACAGAATTTGAGAAGTAAAAAATTTTCTCCTGAAACAGTGAGCAACTGTTAACAAAGTAGCACCTTTTTAATTGGTGGCAAGTATGTGTTTTTTTTTTTTTTCCTTTTTGCTTCAACTAGTTTTCCTAATTTTATTTGTTTATTCTGAAAGGACCAAAAAGAGAAGTTAGTTTTTGAATTTCTATTTACTGTGAAAATGTTAACAGTAATATCTAGCAGTTTTCTATCACCTACCCTGCTGCTTGCAGGATATTGTGGAGGATATCTGGGGTTTTATTATTATCTGAAATTAGGCCTTTTCATAATAAATATATGTATTTATCAAATGTCTTTAAGACATAATTATATTTTATTCATAAAATCTCAAGGACTACAATGGTCCTGTAGTATTTCCTTCACCCTCTCAATAAGGTCATTTCCAAAAGGATTTTTCTACTCATTGTTTCAAAATACCTAATGTTGACTCAATTAATTTCCATGGCAATATATTTCACTCACTCATTGTTTTTGTGGTCTTAATGACCAACCCAACCTACTAAAATGTAAGCATATTGTCTCTCCTCTCTCTACCAAAGATAGAGAAAATAACCATTGTTGTCCAGGCACGGTGGCTCATGCCTGTAAGCTCAGCATTTTGGGAGGCCGAGGCAGGGCGGATCACGAGGTCAGGAGATTGAGGCCATCCTGGCTAACATGGTGAAACCCTGTCTCTACTAAAAATACAAAAAATTAGCTAGGCATGGTGGTGGGTGCCTGTAGTCCCAGCTACTCAGGAGGCTAAGGCAGGAGAATGGCATGAACCTGAGAGGTGGAGCTTGCAGTGAGCTGAGATCGCGCCACTGCACTCCAGCCTGGGTGACAGAGTGAGACTCCATCTCAAAAAAAAAAAAAAAAAAAAGAAAATAACCATTGTCACTCATAAATCATACCTTTATATGCTCTAATTACATGCTTTACTTAAGAAAGACTCTAAGTTATGATCTCTTTTTCAGAACAAATAAACCATTGTCCTTTTATCATGTGAGTCAGTACGAAGCTATTTTAAAATACTGTTCTGCTTAAAACTTATTTCTAAAAAGTTTCTTTGAAAGCTAGAGTCCTCAAAAGCAGTTTGGCAGAGATCAGTAAATAAATTATTTACTAAAAAATTTCTTATTAGAGAGAAGAACTGAATGACAGAGAAACGTGTTGCCAGTAAAATTATTTCCTTCTGATTGATAAAGGACCACTACAGATATGGAAGTCGTGCTGCTAGCATGCAAATATGAAATGGCATAATGTTCTTTGGGCTTTTGATAAGTACTTGGAGCAGAAAATAATTTTTCTCTTATGCAATTATAGAGAGGAATTTATTAGTCAGATAAGAAAGAAGCTAAAAGAAGTGCTAAGAATGGAACTGTGGCAGAGATTGCTAGCTGCTCACCTAATATCCATTTTCTCTTTTTCTTTGCTATGAAGTTTTCATGGGGGCAATAATGTACTCAAGTTTAAAATATTACATTTCCAAGCCTCCGTTATAGGTAGAAATGGACAATATGGTTTGGGTGAATGTGGAAGTTTATGGTTAGGACATCTGCAAATACTTCAAAAGTTAGTGATCCACTGCTGGTATGCCTTTTCTGCTCTATGGACGGTCTCCTTTCTCCTGCATGGAACATGATAGGCATGATAGGTGAAGACCCATTTATCTTGTAGCAGTGAGGGAAAACTGAGAGAACCTAAGTACTTCAACCTAGACCTCAACCTTGTAATAGTTTCTTACATGCAGTCAGTATTGCTTAAGATTGGCCACTCATTAGAATCTACTAGGGATATTGACATCTACTAATAGGTAAGATGTATATAGATTGCAGCAGGCCAATGTTTCCATTGCAATGCCCAGATAAATTACAAATATGTTTTTAAAGGTATCAGATACCTGTAAGAGCAAGTTTATAATACTAAAATCCTAGAGAGGGAAGAACCTAGAGAGGGTAGGTGAATGAACAAATGCCTCCCTATGGGGCCTTTGCCTGTTCTGGGCATGGATTGAGGATCTTGTTTGATCTAAGTAGAGGGACTTTACGGAGACCAAAATACATGAAATAAAGTTTTTAGTAGTCATGCAGGGTTAGAATGGAAAAAGAGGAAACTTGAAGCGCTTTAGATGCGTGTCTGATTTTTCCCCACAATACGTTAGTCAAGTTTTGGTATTACGCAGGGAGCTGAAGAGCTAAGCTGAAAGCTTCTAAAAGGCAGAGTGAAATTCCCTGCAGTCTCAGGATACTTAGGAAACAAAGACCCACCAAGGGAGGGCACCTTCCTTAAAGATACAGTTGATTTCCTCCTGAAGATATTTGCTAGATTTTAAAATGTAGGAGGCAAGAGGCTGAAGGTGGGCTGAGGACCTTGGAAGGGCAGAGCTGGATCTACAGTTTGTCGGAACTGAAGAAATGGGAAGCTCACCAGGATCTCCAGAAGAAAGCTCACGAGAGCCTGAGGAAAAGAGGTGAGCCAGAGGTAGACTTGACTTTTATTAACACTGAAACTCAGCTCCAACCCAGCTCAGTAATTGGATCGAGGTAATCAGCCAACCACTCATCCTATACGCTAGTACAGGACAGAAGAAACTCTTTGGTGAAAGACAACATTACTTGGAGCTTTGTATCATTTTTTAAATACATGGAGCTTAGTATACAATAAAAAGCTACTAGATTTACATTGAAGCAAGACAAATAGGATCTATAATGAAGAAAAAAGCAGACAGTTATGCTAGGGCCACACGTGGTCCAGATACTGGAATTTGCAGACAATAAATTTAAATAACTGTAATTAATATGTTTGGAAAATAAAGGAAAATGTGGACTCATAGATAAAATAGTGGAAAATGTTGCCAGAGAATTAGAATATATAAGAAATGAAACAGATGTATAAAACTAAAAAGTATAATATCTGAAATCAAGAACTCAATAGATAGGTTTTATGGACACAGCAGAACACAGATTAAGTGAACTGGAAGACAATTCAAGAGAAAATACTCAAGTTGAAGCATGGCAAGACAAAAGGATCGAAAGAACAAACTGGAGTATAGCGAACAGGTATAGTGGTATGATGACAATCCAGTTCTCTGGGAAAAATAAAGTATTAACTTGCAGTGTTTGCTGACTGTCATGGTGTAAATACTGTCACCATGGATGATTTCAAGCTACCAATGATTTAACAACAATCTCACAGAATTCCTGAATATTTAACAGTTGGCTCTGACAAGCTGCTATGAGCTGCTCCAGCACACCACTTTATATGAATCATACTTAGAATCTAAAATATGTTTAATTAGAGATCCAGAGAGAAGATAGAGATGGGAAAGAAGGAATATTTGAAGAGATTACAGCTGAGAATATCCCAAAACTTTGAAAATAAATCAAGCCACAGATTAAGGACCATGGCAAACTATAAATATGGTAAATCCAAAAAAGACTATACGTAGGCATATTATCATGAAACTGTTGCAAACCAAGGTATAAGGGGCTGGATGGTGACACCCAAAAAGATAGGTCCATGTCCTAACAAATGTTACCTTGTTTGGAAGAAGGATCTTTACAGATTTAATTAAGAATTTTGAGATGAGATCATCCTGGATCAGTTAATCCAGGTGGGCCCTAACTGTTGCCTGCCTGTTTCACCATGATAAAAAAAAAAGAAATAAATTAGTTGTATTAGTTATGAAAAAGGGGACATTACTATGGATTTTATAGACATCAAAGTTTCAATAAATTATGATGAAATGGATGCATTTTAAAAAAATACTACTAACCAAAGCTGAAAGAAGAAATAAAATACCTGAAGTTTTATGTTTATTTAAAAGGTTGTCCATTAAACAACAGCCCTCCTATGATGAAAATTATACATTCAATGAATACACAAGTAAATTCTTCTAAGAATTTGTGAAATTCTTGTGAAACAAATATTTCACAATTCTTTTATAAAACAGAATACTACAAGGAATGCTTCCTTGCTTTTTTTTTTTTTTTTTTTTTTTTGAGACAGAGTCTCACTCTGTCACCCAGGCTGGAGTGCAGTGGTGCAATGTCTGCTCACTGCAACATCTACCTCCCGGATTCAAGCAATTCTCCTGTTTCAGCCTCCCGAGTAGCTGGGATTACAGTTGCAGACCATGCCCACCTAATTTTTGTCTTTTTAGTACAGGCGGGGTTTCACCATATTGCTCAGGCTGGTCTCGACCTCCTGACCTCAGGTAATCCACTTGCCTCGACTTCCCAAAGTGCTGGGATTACAGGCTGTGCCACTGCCCCCCGCCTGCTTCCTTGTTTTTTTGTGAGGCCAGCATAATTTTGGTTCTAAAAACTGACAAGGAAATTACAAGGAAAAAAATTACAGACCACTGTCTCATGAAAGCAGATACATTAAAAAAATCCAATTATATGTAAAAGATATATTCCATGATGATGACCAGGGAGATTTCACAGATACACTGATGGTTTGGCATTCAAAAAAATCAATGAAGACAATCTATATATTATCAAGAAAAAGTGAGAGGTGACATTATCATTGCAACAGATACAGAGAAGGTATTTGAGAAAATTTAGTGCACATTAATGATTTTTTAAAATCTTGGCAAACTTACAATAAAATGGAATGCTCTTAATTTGATAAATATATCTATTAAAAACCTATGTGATACATCACTTGAAAAGATAAAATATTCAAAACTTTCTCTCTGAAATTGGGTATGAGTCAAAGAGGCCAGCTACCAACACTTACATTTAATATATTCTGGAGGTCTCAGGAAGTACAATAAGGCAAGAAAAATAAGTGAAAAAAGATTGAAAGGGAAGAAATAAACCTATTTTTACACGATATGATTGTATATGTAGACCATTCAAAAGAATCTATAGTCAAACTATTAGAATCAAGAAGTGAATGTAGTAAGATTTTTGGAAATAAGTTAGATGTATAGGAGTTAACTTTTTTGTATGCCAGCAATAATCAAATAGAAAATTAAATTTGAAAAACAACTCTATTTATAATTACATCAAAGAATGTCACATACTAGCAAGAAATTTAATTAAAAAGGAACAAGAAACTACAAAATATTATTGCGAGAAATGAAAGAATCCTAAATGCACTGATTGATATGCCATGTTCTTGGATTGGGAGCCCTAATATTATAAAGATATTTTGTCCCACATTAATCTATAGTTTCAGTACAACCCCAGTCAAAATCCCAGAGATTTTACTGTGTAAATTAAGGTGATGATTCGTAAGTTCACATGGAAATAAAAAAAAAAAGAGCAGCCAAGGCAATCTCAGAAGAACAAAGCTGGAGGACTTACACTACCAGACAGCAAGACTTAAAAACCTACAGTGTGTAGAACAGTGTGGTTTTGGGATTAGGATGGAGTAATTGACCAGTGAGAACACAATAGAGGGAAAACCCCCTACACATACTCAGCCATCTAATTTATGACAAAGGCTATGCTACAGTTCAGTAAGAAAAAGCCTTTTTAAACAAATGATGCTTAGTTACAGTCAATATTTTGGCGATTCCTACCTCATACCATTTATAAAAATTAAATCCATATGGACTGCAGATATAAATGTGAAAAAGTAAAACAAAAAAGCTTTTAGAGTAAAATGTAGGAGAACTTCTTTCTGACTTTGTTGTAGTCCCTGATCTGTGGTCATTTTATTCCGACTCAGGGCTCCTCTTGCACACCAGTTTTCTTGGCATCTCAGAGTCCCCTTCCTCCTTTCAACCAAGGACCTAACGCTACTCTGCACTTTCTGGACCACTATAATGGAACATGTGCAACTCCATGAGACCATCTTTTGGCCTACTCATCAAGACATTTTCCCAATCATCACTCTTCCATAGCTCATTCGCTAAAATGCAGCAGTGCCTGCTTGCACTACTACATATTACAGAGAAAGTGAGGACACTCACATTTGACCTCCTGGCCTCTTTCCTTCTCTCCCTTGGTTCCTCTTTGAAAAGTTTTCCTTTCCTTCTTGCTAAGTTTGGAACATCATCTATATAATATCCTCTGATTTGTATTCAGGAAGACTTACAATGTAACACCTTTGTGTGAATACATCTGACTTGTCTCTAGATATTTAAAAAGGAACTATTGAAATTAAAAACAAACCTATACACTATAATAACAAGAACGCAACAAACATAAGTCGTCCCCCATCTTGAAGCCTGGCTAAGAGAAAGTATTTTTGCATGGGACTAAAAAATGTAACCATTGTACTCAAAGCAGAAGAATGACATTTTTTTTTCTAGGTACCTGCACTGTTCATGTCTGTGCACAAAAACAAAACAAAACATAACAAAAAAACCCCTCATGGCTTGTCCTCAAAAGGGAAAATTTACAAGAAAACATGATTTACAAAGGGGAATTAAAATGCACAGTTTTGTTTCAAAATATCTCAATTTTTTCACCTGTTCCAAAAATTATCCACTTTCCCTTTGCCTAGCCAACCCTCAGTCTTTGTAGAGGAATCATGTCTTCAGGGAATTCTTTCCAGCTTTCTTTGATTGTGTCAAATTGTTCTGTTACAGGCCCATTCAGAACTCAGCCCCTCTCCTTCATACCACTTTTCACATTTGTTTGTAGAATTATGTGGTAAATTTCTGCCTTTTCCACTAGACTGAAGGTTTCATAAGAGCAAAGACCTATTGATTTTTGCTACTTAATGTATTATCACCAGTACCCTGGACAGAGCCTGGGAGATCATATATTCTCAAAAAACACTGTAAAACCCTATTATACCCCATTAATAATGAGAATGAATATATAATTCTGTTGACAATTCCTGTCCTATGTTTAGTCCTTTTCTCATAGTGAGGGGAGGGGAGTTAAAGGGAGTGGAGGCTAAAGTGGAGGATGTGGTGGGGTGAATGAAGTTAGAGGGTTAAATCCTTCCTAATCCTGCCTTGAGAAGCAGAGGGTGGGTTCCTGTATATCATGGCCTGTATGTGTTCCTGTATATCATTCTTGCATCAAGCTGATGAAACAAGTGCCAGTTCACTGTTCCTGGTATCACTGATGCAACCCTGGAAGTATCAATCAATATAGGACCCAGAAACATTTCCATCAATAGCTAAGCTTTAGTTTGAAGTGCCACCTTGCTAAACCATAGCTAGGACATAAATAGATGCAGATTCAGCAACAAGATTTCTGGAATTCTTGGCCATCTTGCTAGGCAATTTATTACCCCAATCATTTTAGAACCTCGTAATAATATGACTATACATTTTGCATGATCTGATTGTTTAGTTTCCACTCAACACATCATAGCAGGATTTTTATATAGTTGTTGAATTGATGAAAGACTGCACAAGAGCAGTGCAAATTCAATGGAAGGACAGAGTGGGGTTGGTTGTGAGGCAAAGGCATTTGTGGAAGTGATAATGTTTTGCAGTGTCTCATTTCAAAGATCTATACAGAGGTATTTCCAGTTTATTCTGGGGAGATATCTTGATTCTCCACATTAAATTAAATTCAAATATTTTCTTATGGCTGCAAAATACAATGCAGTGAAATATTTGGGTGGAAATATCAAGTCAATGGATCTTTTATCCCCACGATGGCAAACTTTCAAATAAAACCAATTCTACTAATAATGGTAATAATAACAGCAGCTAATCAGACTTGCCAGGCTGATTATCAGCTAGGCACTGTAATGGGCATTTTCATACATATTACCTGATTCGATTCTAATAACCTGTGAAGTAGGAATTATATTCCATTTTTATAAGGTGGTAGTTGAGACATACAGAGGTTAAGTGACTTTCTCAATGTTATTAATAATATAGCACAGTTGAAATTAAGCAAACCTTTTATCATTTAGAAGGTCAAATGCAAAAGCTCTATTTCGTATTTACCTTATTTGGTTTTAGACATCAAGAAATATACACTATAGACATGCCCAAATCTCTAGGACAAGAAGTATACTATTATCATAATTTTGATGTATATTTAAAAAGAGCTGGCTACTGAAAAAAAAAAAAACTATAGTTAAATCTTAGTAGGAACCATGTACATAGATACATAAAATCTATTTGAAGTTAGTTGTCTTAGTTTGGGTTCCCCTGAAAGTATATCCTGAGTTAAAGGCTGATATATATTTAGTTTATTTAAGAAGTAATTTCAGGGAGAAAGAGTAATTTATGGGGAAGTGAAAAGGGCAAGAAGAAAAGCCAAAGATGCATTTGTTGTTGGTTGGTTTTCATTGATCATGCCAGGGACTTCTGGGGAGCCTGATGAAATGTGGCTACGAACTGCCACTTGGAGGCTGCAACGGAGAAAGGTTATCCATTGAGTCCCATCCTACATTGGTCAAGAGTGGCCCCTATGCTTCCAGGTTGCACATGTCTATGGCACTGGATTCCTGCTGGTGTCACAGAATCTCTGGAGCGGAAAGAGAGAGGTACTTGATATAGTTCAAGGCAAAGCAAGACACTGTTAGGTTATATCTGTGAGAAGCTGATCTATGCCTGCAGCAGAAACTAGAAAAAGAGATAGAACTGAGAAGATATGAAATGGTGCATAAGAAGATTCTAATACTGCAGCACTCTTTCTTTAAGAATACATGGTATTAATATGTGGATTTTGGTAATAATAATGATTAGATATATATTGATTTTTCTAAAAATGATATTAAAACTGTGAACCAATTTATTTGAATTAAAATATCTTTTAGGCCATCTAATTTTTTCCTTATTGTGTTACCATAGAAACAGCATAGCTCACTGTTTTTGAGTTCCAATTTTTATGGATTATTCCTGATTTTATTATTAAAAACATTTAAAATCCAGGTATTATTTACTTAGTCTTTCATGTTTACAAAATGTAAAACTTCTGATTAATCTTTAAAGAGCGGGTTATCTATTTAATTGTATATGTCTGTATCTCTTAAGGAAGAGTGTTCATTAACAGATACAAAAGACAGGCTAAAATCTGAACAAAAGATATTTTAGTATTAAAAAGTAGCAGAAAGGTTATCAGTTTCAAATTGTTGATCAGGGTGCTAATTCAAATGGAGGTATCTGCATATAGTGGAAAGAACACTGGCCATAGAGACAGAAAACTTGAGTTTTACTTTCTAAGCTTTACTGTTTATGAGCTGTATCATCTTGACTATGCAGTTTAAAGCTTCTTTGAATCTCAGTTTTCTTTATCTGGAAAAATGAAGTAAAATTACTTGCATCACAGCATTGTTGTGAGGATTTAAATAAGACGATGGTGTTAAAGTGTATAGTATAATGATGGCCATTCTAACTGGTGTGAGATGGTATCTCACTGTGGTTTTGATTTGCATTTCTCTGACGGCCAGTGATGATGAGCACTTTTTCATATGTTTTTTGGCTGCATAAATGTCTTCTTTTGAGAAGTGTCTGTTCATGTCCTTCGCCCACTTTTTGATGGGGTTGTTTGTTTTTTTCTTGTAAATTTGTTTGAGTTCATTGTAGATTCTGGATATTAGCCCTTTGTCAGATGAGTAGGTTGCAAAAATTTTCTCCCACTCTGTAGGTTGTCTGTTCACTCTAATGGTAGTTTCTTTTGCTGTGCAGAAGCTCTTTAGTTTAATTAGATCCCATTTGTCAATTTTGGCTTTTGTTGCCATTGCTTTTGGTGTTTTAGACATGAAGTCACAGGTGCTGGAGAGGATGTGGAGAAATAGGAACACTTTTACATTGTTGGTGGGACTGTAAACTAGTTCAACCATTGTGGAAGTCAGTGTGGCGATTCCTCAGGGATCTAGAACTAGAAATACCATTTGACCCAGCCATCCCATTACTGGGTATATACCCAAAGGACTATAAATCATGCTGCTATAAAGACACATGCACACGTATGTTTATTGCGGCACTACTCACAATAGCAAAGAGTTGGAACCAACCCAAATGTCCAACAACGATAGACTGGATTAAGAAAATGTGGCGCATATACACCATGGAATACTATGCAGCCATAAAAAATGATGAGTTCATGTCCTTTATAGGGATATGGATGAAGCTGGAAACCATCATTCTCAGTAAACTATCGCAAGGACAAAAAACCAAACACCGCATGTTCTCACTCATAGGTGGGAATGGAACAATGAGAACTCAAGGACACAGGAAGGGGAATATCACACTCCAGGGACTGTTGTGGTGTGGGGGGAGGGGGGAGGGACAGCATTAGGAGATATACCTAATGCTAAATGACGAGTTAATGGGTGCAGCAAAACAACATGGCACATAGATACATATGTAACAAACCTGCACATTGTGCACATGTACCCTAAAACCTAAAGTATAATAATAATAAAAAAAGTGTATAGTATAGTTACAGTGCCTGGACCATATAAGTATGTCATAAATATGGATTAAATTTAAGTGTGAAACGTACACCCATCAACGGTTCTGATCCACACACTGATCATATGTGCTATCAGATTGGAGGCCATTTTTTCAAAATCTTCTGGTTCTTCTCAGGGTTGTTTTTTCTTATGCTTTGACTCTTTTCTTGGATGTTGCTGGTCTAGAAAGATCTCTGATGGCTGTCATCAGGTAGGACCCTCCTCACCTCTTTTGAAATATAAGTTAATCAATATCTCTAACTTTCTGGAAAGACAAGAATTTCAGAACACTTTAATCCTGAAGACAATGTTCTTGGTTGCAAGCAACAGAAACTGATGATGGTTCATTAAAGGAGGAAAAGGTTCAGGCTGTTAGGTAGCTCATAGAAAAGATGGGAAGTCTAAAGGATTAGAAAATAAGCAGCAACCAAAGGAGGCTGAATAGCCAAATGACACCAAAGGAACACTCTGGTGGGGACTCACTGGACAGCTCCTGGCACCACCACCACGGCTGGCACCACAGCTACAACTGCCTCTGGTCATTGGACAGTGGAATGAACTCTTTTTCATCTCTTCCTTCTTTTATGTCTTATCATTTCCTTTTCCTTCTTCTTTCCTTATCCCTAAATTTTTGTTACACTTGCTCAAGACTTACAATTCCAAATATGAGGCTCTCCAGTTGGCTGAACCTTATGTTATGTGATTGCATGCTAGTTGCTAGGGGGGTATTTCTGGCCTCTGCAGGGGAAGGTGGACCCTACTTTCCACTGAAAATCAAACTCTGGAAAATTGTCTGTACATTGGAAGAAGGTCTTGATGCTTAGCAGGAAAAAAAAGCTTGGCAGTAACAACAACAACAACAAAATCACCAGTGTCTGCAGTTTTGGATGCCCCACATCCACAAATACCCTTTCCCTTCTAGTTGTACTGAAAAATAATAAATGTATCCTTTTCAAAAATTTTTTCAGTAGTTTTTGGGGAACACATGGTATTGGGTTACATGGGTAAGTTCATTAGTGGTGATTTCTGAGATATTGGTGCATCCATCACCTGAGCAGTGTACACTGAAACCAATGTGTACTTTTTTGTAATCACTCACCACCCTCCACCCTTCCCCTGAGTCCCCAGAGTCCATTATATCATTCTTACGCCTTTGTGTCCTCATATCTTAGCTCCCACATATAAATGAGAACATACAATGTTTGGTTTTACATTCCTCAGTTACTTCATGTAGAATAATGGTCTCCAACTCCATCTAGGTTACTGTGAATGCCATTATTTCATTCCTTTTTATGACTGAGTAGTTTCCATGGTGTGGTGTGTGTGTATGTGTGTGTGTGTGTGTGTATCTGTGTATATATACACACACCACATTTTCTTTATCCACTCGTTGGTTGATGGGCATTTAGGTTGGTTCCATATTTTTGTAACTGCAAATTGTGCTGCTATAAACATGTGTGTCCAAGTGTCTTTTTCATATAATTACTTCTTTTCCTCTGGGCAGATAACCAGTAGTTGGATTGCTGAATCAAATGGTAATTCTACTTTTAGTTCTTTAAGGAATCTCGACACTGTTTTCCATAGTGGTTATACTAGTTTACATTCCCACCAGCGGTATAAGTGTGTTCCCTTTTCACCAGATCCATGCCAATATCTATTATTTTTTAGTTTTTAATTATGGCCATTCTTGCAGGAGTAAGGTGGTATCACATTGTGGTTTTGACTTGCATTTCCTAATAATTAGTGATGCTGAGCATTTTTTCACGTTTGCTGACATTTGTTTATCTTCTTTTGATAATTGCCTATTCATGTCCTTAGCACACTTTTTGATGGGATTATTATTTTTTTCTTGCTGATTTGTTTGAATTCCTTGTAGATTCTAGATATTAGTTCTTTGTTGGATACATAGTTTGTGAAGATGCATAGTTTGTGAAGATTTTTCTCCCCCTCTGTGGGTTGCCTGTTTACTCTGTTGATCATTTCTTTTGCTGTGCAGAAGCTTTTTAATTCAATTAAGTCCCATCTATTTATCTTTGATTTTTTGCATTTGCTTTTGGGTTCTTGGTCACGAACTCTTTGCCTAAGCCAATGTCTAGAAGGTATTTATGATGTTATCTTTTAGAATTTTTATGATTTCAGGTCTTGGATTCAAGTCTTTGATCCATCTTGAGTTGATTTTTGTATAAACTGAGAGATGAGGATCCGGTTTCATTCTTCTACATGTGGCTTGCCATTTATCCCAGCACCATTTGTTGAATAGGGAGTCCTTTCCCCACTTTATCTTTTTGTTTGCTTTGATAAAGATCAGTAGGCTGTAAGTATTTGGCTTTATTTCTGGGTTCTCTTTTCTGTTCCATTGGTCTATATGCTTGTACTTATAACAGTACCATGCTGTTTTGGTAACTATAGCCTTGTAGTATAGTTTGAACTTGGATAATATGATGCCTCCAGATTTGTTCTTTTTTCTTAGTCTTGCTTTGGCTATGCAGGGTCCTTTTCGGTTCCATATAAATTTTAGGATTGTTTTTTCTAGCTCTGCGAAGAATGATGTTGGTATTTTGATGGGCATTGCATTGACGTTATAGATTGCTTTTGGCAGTATGGTCATTTTCACCGTATTGATTCTACCCATCCATGAGCATGGGATGTGTTTCCATTTGTTTGTGTCACCTATAATTTCTTTCAGCAGTGTTTTGTAGTTTACCTTGTAGAGATCTTTCACTTCCTTGGTTAGGTACATTTCTGAGTATTTTATTTTATTTTTTTGCAACTGTTGTAAAAGGGGTTGAGTTCTTGATTTGATTCTCAGCTTGGTTGCTGTTGGTGTATAGCAGTGCTACTGATTTGTGTACATTGATTTTATATTCTGAAACTTTACTGAGTTCATTTATCATATCTAGGAGCTTTTTGGAAGAGTCTTTAGGGTTTTCTAGGTATATGATCTATACCTAGAAAACAGCAGCAAATCAGCAAACAGTGGCAGTTTGAATCCTCTTTACTGATTTGGATGTCCTTTATTTCTTTCTCTGGTCTGATTGCTCTGGCTAGGACTTCCAGTAGTATGTTGAATAGAAGTGGTGAAAGTGGGCATCCTTGTCTTGTTCCAGTTCTCAGGGGGAAAGCTTTCAACTTTTCCCCATTCAGTATAATGTTGGCTGTGGGTTTGTCACAGATGGCTTTTATTACAGTTAGGTATGTCCCTTGTATGCTGATTTTGCAGAGGGTTTTAATCACAAAGGGATGCTGGATTTTGTGAAATGCTTTTTCAGAGTCTATTGAGATGATCATATGACCTTTGTTTTTTTTTAATTCTGTTTATGTGGTGTATCACATTTATTGACTTGAATGTGTTAAACCAACCCTGCATCCCTGGTGTGAAACCCACTTGATCATGGTGGATTATCTTTTTGATAAGCTGTTGGATTCTATTAGTTAGTATTTTGTATCTATGTTTGTACTTATAACAGTACTATGCTGTTTTGCTAACTATAGCCTTGTAGTATAGTTTTAACTTTGATAATGTGATGCCTCCAGATTTGTTCTTTTTGCTTAGTCTTGTTTTGGCTATGCAGGGTCTTTTTTGGTTCCATGTACATTTTTGGATTGTTTTTTCTAGCTCTGTGAAGAATGATGTTGGTATTTTGATGGGCACTGCATGAAGAACATAGATTTTTGCATCTATGTTCATTATGTATATCGGTCTGTAGGTTTCATTTTTTTTTTTTTTGCTATGTCCTTTCCTGGTTTTGGTATTAGGGCAATACTAGATTTATAGAATGATTTAGGGAGGATTCCCTCTTTCTCTGTCTTTTGGAATAGCTTCATTAGTATTGGTACCAATTCTCTGAATGTCTGACAGAATTCAGCTGTGAATCCATCTGGTCCTGGACTTTTTTTGTTGGTAATTTTTAAATCCCTCCACCCACCCACCCTCCCTCCCTCCCTCCCTTCCTTCCTTCCTTCTTTCCTTTCTTTCTTTTGTGACAGATGTGATTCTCCTGTCTCAGCCTCCCGAGTAGCTGGGATTACAAGCACACACCACCACAACTGGCTAATTTTTGTAGTCTTAGTAGAGACAGAGTTTCACTGTGTTGGCCAGACTTGTCTCGAACTCCTGGCCTCAAGTGATCCACCCACCTTGGCTTCCCAAAGTGGTGAGATTACAGGCATGAGCAACCACACCCAGCCAAGAACCATCTTTTTGTTTCATTTATCTTTTGTACATTTTTTTTTGTTTCAATTTCATTTAGTTGTGCTCTGATCCTTGTTATTTCTTTTCTTCTTCTGGGTTTGGGTTTGGTTTGTTCTTTTTTTCTAGTTTCTTGAGGTGTGAGCTTAGATTGTCTATTTGTGCTCTTTCAGAGTTTTTGATGTAGGCATTTAATGCTATGAACTTTCCTCTTAGCACTGCTTTTGCAGTATCCCAGAGGTATTGATAGGTTGTGTCACTATTAGTGTTCAGTTCAAAGAATTTTTAAATTTCCATATTGAGTTCATTGTTGATCCAAAGATCATTTGGGACCAGGTTATTGAATTTCCATGTATTTGTATAGTTTTGAGGGTTCCTTTTGGAGTTAATTTTCAATTTTATTCCACTGTGGTCTGAGAGAATAGCTGATATAATTTCAATTTTCTTAAATTTATTAAGACTTGTTTTGTGGCCTATCATATGGTCTATCTTGGAGAATGTTCCATATGCTGATAAATAGAATGTATATTGTGCAGTTGTTGGGTAGAATGTTCTGTAAATATCTGTTAAGTCCATTTGTTCTAGAGTATAGTTTAATTCCATTGTTTCTTTGTTGACTTTCTGGCTTGATAACCTGTTTAGTGCTGTTAGTCGAGTATTGAAGTCCCCCACTCTTACTGTATTGCCATCTATCTCATTTCTTAGGTCTAGTAGTAATTGTTTTATAAATTTGGGAGATCCAGTGTTAGATGCATGTATACTTAGAATTGTGATATTTTCCTGTCGGACTAATCTTTTTATTATTATATAATGCCCCTCTTTATCTTTTTAACTGTTGTTGCTTTAAAGTCTGTTTTGTCTGATATAAATAAGAACATCTACTCCTGCTTACTTTTGGTTCCCATTTGCATGGAATATCTTTTTCCACCATTTCACCTTAAGTTTATGTGAGCCCATATGTGTGAGCTGAATCTCTTGAAGACAGCAGATACTTGTTTGTGGGATTTTATCCATTCTGCCATTCTCTATTTTTTAAGTGGAGCATTTAGGCCATTTACATTCAATGTTAGTATTGAGATGTGAGGTACTGTTCTATTCATCATGCTGATTGTTGCCTGAATTCCTTTTTTTAATTGTGTTATTGTTTTACAGGTCCTGTGAGATTTATGCTTTAAGGAGGTTCTATTTTGGTGTATTTCAGGTTTTGTTCCAAGATTTAGAACTCCTTTTAGCATTTTTTGTAGTGCCAGCTTGGTAGTGGTGAATTCTCTCAGCATTTGTTTGTCAGAAAAAGACTTTATCTCTCCTTTGTTTATGAAGCTTAGTTTTGCTGGATACAAAATTCTAGGCTGATAATTATTTTGTTTAAGAAGGCTGTAGATAGGACCCCAATCCGTTTTGGCTTGCAGGATTTCTGCTGAGAAACCTGGTGTTAGTCTGATAGCTTTTCCTTTGTATAATAGGTTACCAGATGCTTTTGCCTCACAACTGTTTTTTTTTTTTTTTTTGAGACGGAGTCTCGCTCTGTCACCCAGGCTGGAGTGCAGTGGTGCAATCTTGGCTCACTGCAAGCTCCGCCTCCCGGGTTCACGCCATTCTCCTGCCTCAGCCTCTCCGAGTAGCTGGGACTACAGGTGCCCGCCACCACGCCTGGCTAATTTTTTGTATTTTTAGTAGAGACGGGGTTTCACCGTGGTCTCGATCTCCTGACCTCGTGATCTGCCCGCCTCGGCCTCCCAAAGTGCTGGGATTACAAGCGTGAGCCACCACGCCTGGCTGCCTCACAACTCTTAAGATTCTTTCCTTCATCTTAATATTAGATAACCTGTTGACTGTGTGCCTAGGTGATGATCTTTTTGTGATGAACTTACCAGGGGTTCTTTGAGCATCTTATATTTGGATATCTAGATCTCTAGCAAGACCAGGGAAGTTTTCCTCAATTATTTCCTCAAATACATGTTCCAGACTTTTAGATTTCTCTTCTTCCTCAGGAATACTAATTATTCTTATGTTTGGTCATTTAACATAATCCCAAATTTCTTGGAGGCTTTGTTTATTTTTTAAAAATTCTTTTTTCTTTACCCTTGTCTGATTGGGTTAACTAGAAAGTCTTATTTTCAAGCTCTGAAGTTCTTCCTTCTACTTGTTTGATTTGATTGCTGAAACTTCCCAGTGTATTTTGCATTTCTCTAAGTATGTCTTTCATTGTCAGAAGTTGTGATTGTCTTTTCTTTATGATGTCTATTTCTCTGGACACTTTTTCATCCATATCCTGTGTTGTTTTTTAGGTTTCTTTAAGTTGTTTTTCACCTTTCTCTGGTGCCTCCTTGAGTAGCTTAATAATCAACCTTCTGAATTCTTTATTTGGCAATTCAGAGAATTTTTCTTGGTTTGGATTGCTGGAGAGCTAATGTGATCTTTTGGGGGTGTTAATAGAACCTTGTTTTGTCATATTATCAGAATTGTTTTTCTGGTTCCTTCTTTTTTGGGTAGACTGTTTCAGTGGAAAGATCTGGAACTCAAGGGCTGCTGTTCAGATTGTTTTGTCCCATGAGGTGATCCTTTGGATGTGGTACTCTCCTGCTTCCCCTAGGGATAGGGCTTCTTGAGAGCTGGACTGCAGTGATTGTTATTGCCCTTCTGCATCTAGCCACCCAGTGGGGCTAACTGGGCTCCCGGCTGGTATTGGGGAAGGCCTGCAAAAAGTCCTGTGTTGTGATCCATCTTTAGGTCTCCCAGCCATGGATACCAGAACCTGCTCTGGTGGAGGTGGCAGAGGTGTGTAGTGACCTCTGTGGGAGTCCTTGGTTGCAGTATTTTGCAACCAAATTTTTGAATGGTGGTTATGTTAGCAGTAAAATTGTCATGTGGATGGACTCAGGACCTCTGGTTAGCTGGGGTGTTGCAGGCAGTGGAATCAGCTGTTATTTCCTCCTTCTTCGGAGCATGGTTGTGAGAGACAGGACTAGCTGGATTTCCTAGGCCAACTAAGAATCCCTAAGCCTAGCTGGGAAGGTGACCACATCCACCTTTAAACATGGGGTTTGCAACTTAGCTCACACCCGACCAATCAGGTAGTAAAGAGAGCTCACTAAAATGCTAATTAGGCAAAAACAGGATAGCCAGTCATCTATCGCCTGAGAGCACAAGGGGAGGGAAAATGATGGGGATATAAACCCAGGCATTCGAACTGGCAACAGCAACCCCCTTTGGGTCCCCTCCCATTTATGGGAGCTCTGTTTTCACTCTATTAAATCTTGCAACTGCACAATCAGGCTAAAGGCTTGCCATTGTTCCTGCACAACTAAGTGCCTGGGTTCGTCCAAATCGAGCTAAACACTAGTCGCTGGGTTCCATGGTTCTCTTCTGTGACCCACAGCTTCTAATAGAGCTATAACACTCACCGCATGAGCCAAGATTCCATTCCCTGGAATCCGTGAGGCCAAGAACCCCAGGTCAGAGAACAAGAGGCTTGCCGCCATCTTGGAAGCTGCCCGCCACCATCTTGGGAGCTCTAAGAACAAGGACCCCCTGGTAACAGTTGTTCTGTTATGAGTTGCTGTAATGGCTTGAGTTGGTTTGCCTCCAGCCAGGAGGTGGTGTTTTCAAGAGAGTGCCAGCTGAGGTAGTAGAAGGGGTATATAATCTTGCCCTACGTTTGGCAGGATGGGTACTCAGGTTTCTCAGGTGATGGGTAGGGCCATAGAGCTCTCAAGAGCTTATGCCTTTTGTCTTCAGCTACCAGAGTGAGTAGAGAAAAACCATCAGGTGTGGGCACTGTTAGGCAGGTCTGAACTCAGGCTCTTCTTGGACGGGGCTTGCTGCCACCACTGTGGGGGGTGGGAGGTGGTTCCCAGGCCAATGGAGTTTTGTTCCCAGGGGGATTATGGCTGCCTCTGCTGTATCATACAGGTCACCAGGGAAGTGGGGGAAAGCCAGCAGTGACAGGGCTTACCCAGCTCCCTCATAACCAGCAAGGTCAGTCTCACTCCTGCCATGCCCCAGCAACCATATTGAGTTTACATCCAGTCAGCCTGCAATCAGGGCTGAGATCTTGCCCGAGGCTACAACCCTCCCTGCTGAGAAAACAAGCAGGGCTCTCAGGCTTCGCCCCTCCCTGCCTGCCCACTGAGCACTCCAATCTGCACTATGAGCTTCCTTCACCCTGTGGCCTTTCTCTGATTCTGCTGGCTGCCTTTTCTTCCCCAAGGACCTCTGTCAGATAAGGCCAGGAATGGCTTCTTTGCCTTCAGTGGGCACTTAATAAAATGATCATCTAATTTTTTTCCTTTAACCTCAATGTGGTGAATTGCATTGATTGTTAAATATTACACATTACTCTCATGAAATAAATCCAATTGGTGTGATGCATTATTTCATATATACCTTAGTGGACTTGGTTTACTAATGCTCATTTGCATCTCTTTGCATAAGAAAAATTGGCCTATTTTCTTTTCTTTTCTCCTATCATTCTTGTCAATATTTGGTATGCAGTATAATGGTAGCATCATAAAATGAATGGAGTGTTTCATTTTTTCTGTATTTTTAAATAGTTGTAAAAGATTGGGTTTGTTTTTGTTTTCTGAACATTTGGCGAAATCTGCTGATAAAATTACCTGGAGCTAGAGTTTTATTTATAGAAAGATTTTAAACTATTGCTTCAATTACCTCAATTGTACGGGACTATCCACGTTTTCTGCTTATTTTTGAGCAAATGTTGATGTTATATTTTTCTAGGATATTGCCCATTTCCTCCAAATTTTCAGATTTTTTGGCAGAAAATTATTCACATTTTTCCTATCTTTTAAATATCTGCAGCATATGTAGTAATGTCTCCTTTTTTATTCTTTTTTATTTTTTAAGATGGAGTCTTGCTTGTTGCCCAGGCTGGAGTGCAGTGGCATGATCTCGGCTCACAGCAACCTCTGCTTCCTGAGTTCAAGCAATTCTCCCCCCTCAGCCTCCAGAGTAGTAGCTGGGATTACAGGTATGCATTACCACATCTGGCTAATTTTTGTATTTTTAGTAGAGATGGGGTTTCACCATGTTGGCCAGGCTGGTCTCGAACTCTTGACCTCAGGTGATCCACCTGCCTTGGCCTCCCAAAATGCTGAGATTATAGGCATGAGCCACCACATCTGGCCACCATTTTTATTCTGATATTATTTGAAGTCTCTCTCATTTTTAATTTTGATTAGTGTCACTGGAATTTTGTTAACTAAGATTTTCAAGGTGCAAATATTTGACTGTGTCAATCTTCTGTATTATATATTTGTTAAACATTTTATTGATTTTGCCTCTATATTATTTTGTTCTATTAATACTTCCTTTAGACCTATTTTATTTTATCAAAATTCTTAAGCTAAATAGTAATTTATTTGTGTTTAGGTTTTCATCTTTTCTATTATAAACATTTGAGGCTTTAAGTTTTCCTTCAAATAGATACCCTAGCTGCATTTTACAGATTTCAATATAAAATATTTTTATTTTCTTCTAGATACACTTTAGTTTCCTTTATGATTTCTTGATTTTGAATTATTTAGAGTTGCTTTTTGTAATATCTAAATGTGTGTGAGTGTGTATTTGTTATTGATGTCTATCTTAATATCATTGTGGTCAAAGAATGTGTTGTAAATAATTTCAATCCTGTCAGATTTCTTGAGAATTGCTTCATTCATTGATTCATCCATTCAAAATGTTTATTCAGTATCTACATGTGTCATGATCTGTTAAAGACACTGAGAATTCAGCAATGAATAAAATAGAGTTCCTGTCCTTGTAGATTATATTGGGTGAAGCAGACAACAAACAAACAAGATTATTCAAATAATTGAGTATGTTAATGACAGAATGCTAAGAAAAAATACAACAGGGAGAGGGATTTTAAAATGTCTTTTAAATTTTTTATTTTAGAAGGATGATGTTAACTGTCCAAGGGGTTCACCTTGCCTGCTGCCTCAACAGAGCCAGTTCATCAAGACAGGGGAATTGCAATAGAGAAAGAGTAATTCACGCAGAGCCGGCTGTGCGGGAGACTGGAGCTTTATTATTACTCAAATCAGTCTCCCCAGACATTTAGGGAGCAGAGTTTTTAAGGATAACTTGGTGGATGAGGGGAAGCCAGTGAGCCAGGAGTGCTGATTGGTTAGGGATGAAATTATAGTGAATCAAAGCTGTCTTCTTGCACTGAGTCATTTCCTAGGAGGCGGCCACAAGATCAAATTAGCCAGTTTATCGATCTGGGTGGTGCCAGCTGATCCATCCATCCTGTGCAGGGTCTGCAAAATATCTCAAGCACTGATCTTAGGAGCAGTTTAGGGAGGGTCAGAATCTTGTAGCGTCTGGCTGCATGACTCCTAAACCATAATTTCTAATCTTGTGGCTAATGTTAGTCCTACAAAGGCAATCTAGTCCCCAGGCAAGAAGAAGGTCTGCTTTGGGAAAGGGCTATTATCGTCTTTGTTTAAACTATAAACTAAGTTTCTCCCAAAGTTAGTTCAGCCTACGCCCAGGAATGAACAAAGACAGGTTGGAGGTTAGAAGCAAGATGGAGTAGGTTAAGTTAGATCTCTTTCACTGTCTCTGTCATAATTTTGCAAAGGCGGTTTCAGTGGTCAGTTACGACTTAGGTGACACATGAGAAAAGATCTTAAGAAGTGAAAGAAGAGCTATGCAAAAATGTAGGGAAAGAACAATTTTAGTGGTCCTGAGGCAAACATGTTCCTGCTTATTCAAGAAACATTGAGGAGGTCATTATGGTGACAGCAGAATGACTAAGGGGAAAAACAGAAGATGTGGTCAGAGAGATAATGGGGGACTAGATACAGTAGGTTCTTGTGGTAATCAGAATAAGGGCCCCCCACAAAGGGGATTCCCCACTTCCTAATCCCCAGAATCTGTGAATGTATTACCTCCTATGGCAAAGGGGAATTAAGGTTGCTGATGGATGCTGTTCAACTGATCTGGAAATGAGGTTATTCTGGATTATCTATGTGGGCCCAGTGTAATCACGAGGATCCTTAAATGTGGAAGGAGTGTGAGAAGGGCTTGGCCAGATGTTGCTGGATTTGAAGATAGAGGAAGGGGACCATGAGCCAAGGAAAGTAGGTGGGCTCTAGAATCTGGAAAAGGTAAGAAAATGATTCTCCCCTGGAACCTCCAGAAAGGAACACAGCCTTGTCCACACCTTGATTTTAGTCTATTGAGAATCATTTTGGACTTCTGACTTCAAGAACTATAACACATTTGTGTTGTTTTACACCACTAAGTTTGTCGTAATTTGTTACAGCAGCAATAGGCAACTAACACAGGCCCTGTCATTTACAGTAAGGACTCATCCTGAGTGGTACAGGAAGCCATTGGAAGGTCTTGGACAGACCTGATCTGACTTCATAGGATCACCGTGGATGCTGTGTTGAGAATAGACTGTAGATGGATTCCTTCCTTCGTGCAGCCTTTGGCTTTACTTTTCCATATTTTATTCATTCAAGATTATAATGGATTCATTTAAGATTATAAAAATGTATAATTTCACGTTTTTAATAAATCAAGGTCTCTAACCTGTTTTGTTGCTGGAAGTGAAAGTCTGAACTGCACTTTAAATTAAACTTCTATGGAAAACACCTCAGAATTGGAAAACACTGAGGTAACTGCCTATACCCCAATATAAAATCAAGTGAATTAATCTGAAGCATATTACCTTTAATGAAAACTGGTAAAGAAACTTGGCAGATATTTGAAAATTATATTCCTTATAAAAATGAAAATACAAAAATTTTTCAGGTGACATACAAAATGCTACTTACGCTATTGCCTTTTTCAAGTCCTAAAAAAACATAGTGGTATTATTTTAAATTTGCTATTAGAATTAATTCAGTAGCATTTCGTTACAATGTTCCCTGCTCAGAGAGTAACTTTACCTAAAAACAAATTAGGGCTTCAAGAAAAAGAGCTAACTTTTCCCAAAATGGATGAAGATGGGAAACTTTGACAATATTCACAACAGTGATAGGGATTGGACTATGGGGAGGAGGATGGATATTGCTGTTTTGCTCCTTGTAAATCCTATCTAGGAAACGGTTGACAGAGGAGTGGGAAGAAACAGATGTAAGAAAGACAATAAGATATCAATATATCTAGGTTATGAGTTAATCCAAATTTTGAGAGTGTTGTTTTAAAATGTTAAGTGGTCTATTTATGTCAACATACAATAAACACTTGTTGGTTTACTTTCTTACTGTAATGATGCCACTATTTTCTTCTCCATTCCTTTATTGTCATTTTAGAGCTTTTCTTGACATTTTGCAAAGGGGGAGGGGCAGGGAGAAAAATTCCCCTAAAATTTTACTTCTAAAAGGACCAAACTGTGCTCTAGATTATATGCTGGCTCTAAACAGCTGGGTTAAAATATATACAGAATGAGTTACTGGCTCAAGCAAGGATCAAACAGGTTTTTCCTAACTTTAAGAATAATGTTCTTATAAAACACTCCATAGACAAATACAGACCAAAACTTAAATGCAATTAACCTTTAATTTATATACATGAATGAAGAGGGATCTGAGGTATTAAAAACTTAAAATAGCTAATTCAAAAATAATTTATACTTGGCATTGGAAATCCTTATGATTCCATACATCATTTGTCTTTCTTAATTATGTTCCTCCTAAGCTAATAATAAAGTTAATTTTCCATTCTTGAATGCAGATTAACTGATTGTGGAAAGAAGTTGTCCAGCATTTTGATGGGTTGAGGAGAGAAGCCTGCCTAGGATTAAAATGTGAACTTTAGCAGTTGACTTATTTTCACGTCATCGATGTTTTTGAGTCAAAGGTGCTATATAGCAGAGTCTTCTACCAGGATTCCTCATCCTGATCATTCCCCTCTCCATTTCTTTCTTGGTAAGGTAGACCAACTATAACCCTCTCAGAGAGGAGGGTGGGGCCAATCTCATCCAAATTTTATAGCTTCTGAGGTGGTGTCTGGGTGTGGTAGTGATCATGGTGGGGCAGAGGTGGGATAAATCTTTAGGAGGCAAGTACAGTGTTACCCTCAGATAGCTTTAAGACACAGTATCCTCCTGTGTGAAGACAGGGTCATCATACATGCGTTATTCATCTCCCCTGGGTTTGCTGTGAAGATTAAATTAGATAATAGGTGTGAAAGCACTTTGAAATTTGTAAAGTGTTATACAAATATAACATGTTGTCTGTGTCTTTAGTACTCAGAATACTTCAGGGATTTAAAGAAATCCTTCTGTGGTCGTAAGGCAGATTTGGATAAAAGAGCTGGTGAAACTCATAGTTACTAATAAAAAATTACTCAAAGTATATGCCAATGGTGTTATCTCTATGAATTTTTTTAAAAACCACACTTTTTGTTTCCTGGGAGAGCGTCCTTGGAAGCCTCAGTGTACAGCACTTGGAGCTTCTAGTACTCCTGATCTGCTTTCTTCTGGTCCACCATCTACCATCTGCCCCCATGCTTCTGGGCAGCTGGATTGCCTCCTGAAATCTGATCATCCTCACTCTGCCTTCAGAAGCCACACTTTTTTTTCTATCGAAAGGGCTCCTCTATTGAACTGTGAGCACTGTCCTCTGTCCTCTTAATGACTCAGTAACTCTTGTCTGGCAAGGCAGAAGTATCCTTAGGTGACAAAAAGGCAGAACTCTATCTGCTTATTCATGATAACACAGATATAGCCCATATGCAGTTGGAACTTATTTGGGGTCAGGAGTCATTGTTTTTTTTTTTGGTTTAACCTGAAACCCGGTGCCTTACAAAGTGTAGGTACTTGGTAAATAGTTATTAAATTGATGTGATAAATATATCAGATAACATGCTTTATCAGGGCTTTAAGCTCAGATTATTAGGTTATTTAAAGGATAAATATTCTGCCTCTATGTTTATATCTGGGATTATGGTGACATGAAGAATTGCTCTCAGTAGCTCCTATCACTTGACAGCTTCCTTGTTTTTCTTCTTATTTTGCTTACTCTTATACCCTGCTTAGGACTGGATTAGACTGCAGGAATATGTACAAGAGAGGGTGAGGAATTGAATGGGATGGAAAAAAGAAACTCTAGTCCTTACCCTGGAGTTTAAAAGAATGAGAATGAGCCTCGTGATATCATAGTTGGAAATTTAAATTTCTGTTATTAATATGAAAAACTCTACTGTCATATCATTTATTTCTTGCCATTAGAGATCTGGTAGGGAATTCTAGCAAGTCGGAAGTAGTGAGCAAAGTTGAGGCATCTCTAATTCATAATGAAAATTTATCCTTTCGGGATATTTTTGTTAAAAGTTATTAACATTTCTTAACATGTTTCCTTTTTTAACCTTAAAAATATAATATCCACATTTTCAAAAAAGAGAAGTACATCCATAACTCCACCATCTTGACATTTTAATTTTACATATATCTTCCAGTCCTTGTCCAAATGTATGTTTAAAAATTATTTTACATATTTTTCTTCCGTGCATATTATTTTTGTTTCTGCGTTTCCCTGGGAGGACTGTATTTGCCAGATAAGGGCTCAATTTCTGAATGGCTCCGAGAATCCTAATTTGTGCTGCTGTAGAAACTGACCAAAATGGGTTAGCATCCCCTGGGCAGGTATGTCCTCAAATTTAGAAGGCTCAGTTTGGAGGCTGAAGCAGGAAGTGACTATGAGCTGTACAATAAAGAGCAGAGCCCAGTATAAGGGAATAAAGATAGGTTTTATAAGAAAAGATGTAGGTAGATATTTAAGTAAAACAATTTCAGATGCTAGGAAAGTCTTTCTCCCTACCCAACCCAAACAAACAAGAAACAAAAACAAAAAACCCAACTAAACAACCATTACAATAATTGTAGCTCCCCCACTAGTTAACATGTATACTTAAGGTCAGTTTAAGAAAGCACTAACATTTAAGATGAAAAACTTAAAATATTAGGAGTTGACATAAGGTTTACAAAAGGGGCAAGAGAAAATGGCAGTCTCTCTGATAGGAATGGGGAGTTAGGGGCATGCTACAGCCCCTATCCACTTTTCAAGGAAGAAAGGTGAAAAGGTATCCAGGAAACAGCACGAAAGCAAAAAACTGCAAAATTAGGAATTCCTAATTCTGCCAGAGTCAGGTTCTTTCAGATTATTTAGGTCTTATAAGAGAGGACTGGAAGTGAAAAAGCCAGATATAAATTATCCTAAAACTGCAACAGGAAAGACTCTTGCAGGCTCAGAGGACGGCTGTGGAAGTCATTCCTAGGGCTCTCCAGAATGCATCAGGCCGACATCACCTGTTTGCGGAGGGGTTTAGAGCAAGGGAGGGGCCCTAACTCCGGCGAGGAGGGCGCCCACCCCTCGGTTCCCGGAGCTGGTGGAGGCGTGCGGGGGAGCGGGCGGCGCGGTGCACAGGTGGCGGGGGCCGCTCCAGCTGCGCGCCGCGCTCTGCTCCGCGGGTGGGCCGCCAGGCGTCGCGCTGGAGCCGCGGTTGCCCTGGAGACCGAGCGGGGCGAGTGGGCGGTGCGGCGAGGAGCCGAGCTGCGGCTGGAGTAGCGGGGCGTGAGTTGGGGGGAGTGGCTCCCCGGCTGCGCCAGGGGTCGGCTGGTCCTGGGACAGGGCTAGGTGGCTGTACGCTGCTGGGCGAGGCCGGCGAGCGAGGAACGCCTCTGGTCACAGCTCAGCGTCCGCGGAGCCGGGCGGCGCTGCAGCTGCACTTGGCTCGTCTGTGAGTCCGACGGTCCCAGCTCTGCGCGGAGGACAGCGGCCCGGCGCTGGGTCTGGGAGGACCAGGCTGCGCCAAGAGCGCGGAGAGTCACGCCCGCGCCTCTCCTGCGGCGACCGGGAGCTGGGTAGGCGGCAGGCGCGCTCCCTGCGGCCCCGGGATGACTTCTCAGCGCTCCCCTCTGGCGCCTTTACTGCTTCTCTCTCTGCACGGTGAGTAGCCCCAGCCCTTTCCTCCCGGTGGGGCCAGGCTGGGTCGGCGGGCCCGGGGCGAAGCTGTTTGGGGACGGCAAAGAGCCTCCTTGCTTTACCGAGCGTCGGGAGTCCAACTTTCTTAGGGGCAGCGTTCGTTGCTGCGGCCGAGGCTCGCGCGCACCTGCAGCGGCTGCTTCTGCCGCCCGCGCAGCCCAGGTGTTCCTTGTCAGAGAGGTAACTAAACTCGCCCCGCTACCTCCGGTCCCAGGCCTGGCCCTGACTCTCACCTCGCCGCACTCTGCGGAATGCAGGATCCTTCTTAGATAACTCCCTCACTCACTGGTCCAGTTAGAAACTGCATTTAGGAACCAGTTGCCTTTACTAGGCGGCCCTGGGAAAACTAGAAGTGCTTTTAAAATCATTTGGAAAACTTTACAGCTTTAACGTAACCTTTTAGAAGCCTATACACGTTTTGGCCGAAAATGATCTTTATTTTAAAAATGATTGTATACTGTGCTATACTACAATCGAAAACAAGAATTTATTTACACTCTAGCTTCATCTCCAAAAGACTTAAGTTGGCTCACAAAAATCCATAGAATATAACAATATTAGAACAAAATAAATAAATGTCTTTAAATTTCATGTTAACGGTTTTTAAAACATCTGTTTATAAATTTAGTTTTTTACTCTCTGCTTAATCTTTCTTACATTTTCGGTGAATAGCCATCATATTAATTTAGATCCTGATTTTCATCCTATACAGTGCTGTTTTTGTGTGTGCATTGTCCTGTGGAATCCAGTTTTCTGTCCCATTTATTGCTGAGATTTACTGAGATTTTTTTTCTGAAGGATGTTGTTTAAAAAGCGGGTTCAGTGATTTAGGGAACTTTGTGGTTAACCCTGTTTTTTTTTCTGGAGACACCAGCGTGTTTCCAGTCATTTTATGGCCTTATTCGAACTGATTTTGAAGTAACCTAATTCTAGCCAACTTAAATTGTGCAGATTCATTGAATACGGGAGAAGAGAATCCGAAAACTTTCTGTATATCTTCTCCATAGAAACTAATGAAGCTGTAATCATCAAAATTAACTTTTCTAGAGTTCAGTAGGTATATTTTTAGTGATGATGTGCAGACACATCAATATATCCATGTTATGAACTTGTGCTTCCAAATGTCTTTTGTACTGTTACTAGTTTGAGATGGCCGGTTTTTCTCTCTGTCCTACTACTTTTAAGTGTGAAATAAGAGAGTAAATCGGCTTTTTATGCAATCCTTGGACACAGCTCTAAATATTACCAGTATTACAAGAACAACTCAAATTTTTGATAGAACAATCTATTATTAAAGTTGTATATTATAATAAATGCTACTCTTTTTGTAAATAGCATTTGTGTATAGTTTGTTTTTGAATTATTAGGCAGTACTTTAAAAGAGTTGATATAATTAGCAGAATCAGCCTTGCAAGGTCATCTGATTTGTTCTTTTTTTCTTCAGCAAAACTGTTCCCAAGCCATACAAGAATGTTTTTAAAGTCTTCCAAGGACATCTCAGTTTTGGCAATAACCTGTTTTGTACAGGCATTTTCCACTTTCAAAAACAGTGTTCATTTGTTCAACAGATATTTACAGAGCCATCACTCTGTGCATTTGAGTATCTGGTGGGGATAGGTGGTGGTGGAATACAAAGACGCGTGTGAGTGTCTGCAGCCCGTGAAGAGTTTGCATTTTTAAAACAGGCTGTAAGCATGCACAAATAATTTATGGTACAGGGAATATATGATTTCTATTTGTTAATGTAAGTATCAAGTAAGACTTCTTGGAAAAGTTTACTTTTTATCTGGACATTGAATGAGTAGGGTATGAATTGGCTCAGATGGGAGTGGATGGGCTTTCTTAACCGAAGGAACAGCCTGAAGGAAGGATGTAAAGTGGAACAGGCAGGGGTATACTCTTGAAAGGCCAAGCTGCTAGAGCAGGAGATGTGTGCAAGGGAGAAAGAGCCGAAAAGTAGTTGGGGGCAAGATAGTAGAGAATCCTGAATGCTGCGTTTGGGCTTTGTTCGGCTGGCCATGGAAAAAATACTGATGTTCAGTTTCCTTCCTGTGGGGCGGAGAAGAGGATGAACAGTTAGCATGCCTGTTTGCGCTAGCATACCTATCTCCAGGAGAATACCTTGCCCTAACCGAATTTAATTCTTGAACTAGTCAAGGGCAAACTTGGTTTGAATAAATTATGGTTCATCCCCAGAACTTTCAATGTGGAATAGCAGGAGGGGTGTATATCTGAACACAGTTGGTTCCATTACAAAGGGGTAAAGGGAAATGGATGCTAGATAAATAACCAATAGCAGTGGCCACTACAATGAAATAATACACCAAAGGCAGAAATAGAGGGTCTTTTCAATAAATGAAAGAAAATCGATGTTAATAAATTTCTGTTTCTATTTCTGTTTATTCTGTTTTTTTTTGTTATTTTGTTTATATTTGTGGAGTAACTTCAAAGGGAATTTGAATTGAAAAGCTGACTTCTATGTAGTTCTTCCAGTGGGTTAGACATAACTAAAGTGTTTCTCATACTTGTGATTCCTTGAAATAGCAGATAACTTTTCAGAATTTGAGAAAATGTATAAAAAGAAAGAAACGACTACATAAAATGCAGTGAAAATGAAAAAAGTCGTGAACCTTTTCAGTGTTACTGTTATTAAAAATTTATTGTAAAATCCAATTTATCAGCTCTAAATTTAATACTGTAATTGTTTTAGAAGGATTCACCTGTTAGTAAAAATCTTTAGTTTCACCTACATGAAAGGTGACAGCTACGGGATGAAGATTTCAGAGATGTTAAGCCTAATACACATGTATATTCAACATGGACTATTCAGGAAGCAATTTAAATATTAAATTACCAAGCACTTAAAAAGCGTTATGCTTAGAACGGTTGTCAGACACAAGGTAATGATGCAAGGGGTAAAAGTACTTGTTTTGGCTTCCCCTCCCCGGGTAACAGTATGTGGTACATTTTGAAATGTGTTTTCACACTTTCATAGTGGAGAGGTTTATAATGAAAATTCTCATTTGAGTCTTCATACTTACGCCATGTGATTTAGTGTCAAACAAGGTGATGTGCTGGTGCAAAAGATTCTTTAGTTGCAGTGAGTAATACAAAACAAGGGACAGGCAGTACGTACTGAGTTGGGAGAAAGTTCAGAAAATTGTGGCCTTCCCAGTAAAACTTTCCATCCATAACTACTTAGTTAGTTAATTAATTAATTAATTAATTTATTTGAGATGGAGTCTGGCTTTTGTTGCCCCAGCTGGAGTGCAGTGGCATGATCTTGGCTCACTGCAGTCCCCGACTCCCAGGTTCCAGCAGTTCTCCTGCCTCAGCCTCCCGAGTAGCCAGGATTACAGGCACATACCACCACACTTGGCTAATTTTTGTATTTTTAGTAGAGACAGGGTTTCACCATGTTGGCCAGGCTGGTCTTGAACTCCTGACCTCAAGTGATTTGCTCACCCCAGTCTCCCAAAGTGCTGGGATTACAGGCCTGAGCCACTGTGCCTGGCCCCATAACTAGTTTATTTAGGGTAGGGATTCCAAATCTATTGTTATCTAGACTAATGATGATTTTTTATACACTCTCAACACTTAATTATTTTAGGCAGTTTGAGGAGGATTTGCTGAATTTCTATTTTCTAATTTACTTCAAGTGAACACAGTCATCTCAACTTTCGCTTTGTTTGGTGAGGGCTAGCTGGCACTAACACATCTCATCCCTGCATTTTGAGAACTGCCCCCACACCATCTGGAGGATCTGAAATCTTCTCTTGACCATACTTTGTGAGCAACTGGCTTAAGAGAGGTTGTTGGTTCTTGGGTGGTATTCAAAAAGCCATCTGATTTGAGCTGAGTTTGGTCTTAAAAGTGGAAAGTTAATTAGTTTACTTATTAGTTAAGCCTATCTTACTAAACCATGGAAGGATTTTTTTTTTTTTCTGTTAACATTTGGGTAATTAATTTTCTGTGTACCTGGTTTTCTACTACCCAAGAAAAAGACCAGAGTAGTGGTTTGCATTTGTAATAGTTTTAAATTGCAGAAATTTGAAGTAAGCCACAGAGAGAAAATTTGTTTCCAATTTGCAAACAATAGACTCAGTCAGTGATCTACCGTGTTATCACTGCCTTTATCAGATATTATATAGGTACAGTATGGGTCTGCCTCACTCATATATTACAGAAATAATCATATTTTGATGTGTCACTAAAATTTGTATTTACAGTATAGGGTGAAACCCATACAAATTTACTGTTGTGGACAAAGTCTATTCAATAAAAAGTTATTTGAAAAAGTCTACTTACTGGTTTGTTTTCATTTAGCAGTTAACTCTGTTGATCTTGAGAGAGAGATAAGCTGACAGTATTAGAGGTCACTTATGTTTAGAAAAGGATCCCTGGAAAGAAGCTGAGATCCTAGAAGGACCGAGTTCAGAAAATTCTTGTGCCACGTAGAGTTCCTTGGGAAGATCTTCAGAGAATTAGGTTAACGTTAGCAGCCATTAGTGGGAGTGGACCAGGGTTTAGGGTTGGAATAGGTGGTTAAAGTATAATAGGTTTGTGGGATTGGAAAGCCAATGCCGTTTTTTCACTGAGGGTAACAAATATGTAATAATACAATATGACTTTGTGAATGTAACTCTAATGTATTGGGGCCACTTGTAGGCTGGTCTTAAAAGAAACATCAGTTCAATATTTTTAGAAATTTAAGTTTAAATATTTACCAAAGTCAGTTGAAGATCCCAACAATGGAAACAGAACAGTGTCCTAATTTAGAGAACCCCTTTACTCACTTTTGCCCAAAGTTTCACTGTTCACAGCAGTCACACTCATAAAACCTTTCTCTTCTGTATTCCCCTTAATGATTCTTTTTTCTTTTTTACTTGTCGTCCTCTCATTCCATTTTGGAAGATGTTATGTTCCTCTGCTAGTAACATCAGGTTCTTCTAAGGTAATAAATCCAGTCCTGGTTCTTTCCAATTATTCAGCTCTACCCATTTCAAGGATTGATATTTACAAAAAATTAACCCTGGAGCCAACCAGGCAGACACAGAAATCACCATGGAAGCTGCATTGGTGGGGTATGTGGGAGTGTGGGCATAGTTATATGCTAATATTTTCCCCTTGTTTAATGAAGTTAACTTTATAATAGAATTCCCTTTCTCCCCCTGTGCTTGCACTCTTTCTCTCTCTCGCATTCTCTCTCTCTCTCTCTCTCTGTGTGTGTGTGTGTGTGTGTATTATCCCCAAAAGGCAGTACCGTGTCTACCATGCTGGGCACTATAGTAATGCTCAGTAGGTACTTGTGAATGAGGGTTTACTAATATAGGTGGTACACCTGAGAAGACTGTTGTTTTTTTTCATATTTTAAACTTTTTATTTTGAAATATAGATTCATAGGAAGTTGTAAAGAAATGTACAGAGTGGTCCCATGCACTCCCTTCACTCAGCCTCCCCTGACGTTACCATCCCCCAAAACCAGAATACAAAATCAAAACCAGGAAATTGGTGTTGGTACAATCCACAGAGCTTATTCAGATTTGTCTAGCTTTGAGCGCATTTTCTTTTTTAAAGAAAAATAAAATTTTTGTTAAAAATTTCTTTAGGGATTTGGTGTGACGATATCAGCTTCAACTAATCTTTACACCTGGGTAAATATTTTGTGGAACAGGTGATAGAGATCAATTTTCATAGTTTTTTTTTTTCAAATTTTATAACTTCTGTGGAAGTTTATTCAAAATTTCAATACTTACAAATCTTTTGAAATTGATTTTTAGCTTATCTTTAATCCTAAATATTTGAAACATTTTTTCCTAAGGAATTCGGAAGCTTTTGCTTCATGTTGTAAGGAATGATCTTGGACTTTTGGCAATTTCTGTAGAACCTTGAAGTTTACCATTTTCATGTCTGGTATTCTTAGTCTGAGGGACCTGTATGTTAGAACTAGTCTCCCAAGAACAGAGATAATTACTTAAAATAACATCTTTTGTAGCCTGAGGCCTCCCTCTTTCTCCCTACATTACTGTATACAAAGCACTGGAGACACTTTTCTAGAAATAGGAGCATTAACTATAAATGGACCTTACGCTGGGGGAGTTTGGCAAGACTGACAGTGGTCTGCCTCTCCTATTCCCTTCCCTCCTCCTGAAGTCTGTGTATTTCCATTCATAGTTTATCCCAGCCGTGATTTATACCCTTATGGACCACACTCTCAGTCTGCAGTATTTATTCATCTCTCAAAATGTCAAAAGTCGTTTACTAATCATAAATCCTCCACTATATGCTTAAAGATGGCTTAAATAACATAAAACATCAAGGCTTAATACTTAATCTTTTTTTTCTCTGGGCCCGGTCCATGACTATCAGGTATATAACTTCTGTTAGCTCCCATGGGTCAAGATCATTAGCCAGAACACAGAATACATGGCAAAAACAGAGGCTGCAGTACTGTAGTAAACATCACTTCTTGCAGAACATATTCAAATCAGGCTAACATTTTAGGCGTTTATTGGTTAAGAAAGTTTATAGTACAGTTCACTTATGTATATTGCCCATGTGTAAATACAGATAGCCTTGTTGACCAAGACTTAAGACAGTATGCAGGGCATGTGAAAAATTGGTTAACAGTGTACTGCAAAGATTCTTAAACTTCCTGGCCTTAAAGATTATTGGGGCTTTAAAGATTATTGAGGACTGCAAAGAGCTTTAGTTTATGTGGATTATGTCTATTGATACTGTATTAGAAATTAAAAGTGAGAAAATTTAAAATAATATATTAATCTGTTTAGAAACAAGGCATCCATTACACGTTGACGTAAATATTTTTATGACAAGTAACTTTTTTTTCCCAAAAACGGAATAATATTAGTGAGAGAAGTGGCACTTTCACATTTGTGGGACCCTCTTTAATGTCTGGCTTATTAGAAGACAACAGATTCTCCTATCTGCTTTCGCATCTCATTTATTGTGATATGTCATCTTGGTTTGGTGGAAAATGTGAAGAATATCTGGTCTCACACTGATATATAGTATTTTGACAGCATTTTCAGATAATTTTGGATATTCATCTTTGGTATTCTACCAAAACATGATATGCAGTAGTTTCTTAAAGACTGGTTGAAATGTGGAACCAGAAACCATATCAGTGAACATTTCCTACTTGTTATATTAAAATCCATTGGTTTATCTTGTACTTTGAATGGATCTTTTACTCATGCATGATTTTTCATAAATCTATGCATTGATCATTGGAAAATACTGGTTCACTTTGTTACATAGATCTTACAAATGTTACTATATTACATTATATAAATTTAAAAATTATGTTTATCAATATGACCACTGAGATAATCAGAACAGTCTTTTAAGTATTATGAAGCTGCTAAGCTCACAATGTCAGATACAAGTTTTACCAAATTTTAATATTTGCTTGAATTTTATCATTGGCCGCAAATGACTGTCAGTTATTTCACTTGAAGTGATGGTCTCATTTTGTACAGTTTTGAGAAAATGTCTGCTAAATATATAAGTTTGAATAATCATAGTCTGTGAGTTGTTCATTCAAGTAGATATGAAGGAAAGTGATTAGTTCCTTCAGCCTTGAGCTCAAATACTTGCACCAGTGCCTTACTTTGGGATGACCATTTTGCTTCAGTATGCAGCATAAGTGGTTTTATACTACCCATTTTGTCACACAGAATGGTGACAAAGGTCAAGATTTAATGAAATTATTGTTATTGCTTCATCAAAGACATTCTTTAGTGAAACTGGATTTTTTTTTTTTTTTAACTGTGACTACATGATGGCGAAGACTACAGTGACTACTAGTACAGTCTAATGCCAAGGCCTTGACCTGTGTTAAGGTGCCAACAGTTTCACCCACTCCTGCTTTTGTACCGTCAATGCACATGTTAACCCGGGGAAAAAGGCACAAAACTCTAATGTTAGTAAGAAAACTAGTTTTTACTACAGAGACTTTCCGAAAGGGTCTTGGGAATCTGCATCAGTCCATGGACTATACTTGAAATGCTGGTATCCGTAATAGAATGTTAGATTCTCTTTTTTTTGAAATTGCTGTAGAGACAACTAGCCATACAATATATCTGTGCTATATGGGGTGGCATTAAATAGAATATACATGTGTTATTTTAAAATAAAAAATGAACTCATTTGAAATTCTTTATTTTGTATTATAATTTAAAAACATCTAAAAGTAACATATTCTAGGGTAAAAACTCAATGAAGAAGTATTTAAGAAGTTTTTTAAGAAGAATTTTTGTATTTTTAGTAGAGACGGGGTTTCACCATTGGTCAGGCTGGTCTTGAACTCCTGACCTTGTGATCCGCCCACCTCGGCCTCCCAAAGTGCTGGGATTACAGGTGTAAGCCACTGTGCCCAGCCTAGTATAGACATCTTACCACATCTGTTACATGGATCTACCTCATTCTTTTTAATAGAAGTTTAGTATTTCATAGCAAGTATGCCATAATTTTTAGCTGTTTCTCCATTATGCACAATTGTGTTTTCTCTGATTTTTTGATATTCATAATGTTTTAGTGATTGTATATATACCCTATACATTTATATAGGTATTTCTGTGGTCTAGCTTGCCCAAAGTGCAATTGTTTGGATGTACACATTTAACATTTGGGGAGAAACAAAAGCACTGTCGTAATTCAAACCCAATATGTCTGACTATACAAAGCCCATGTAAAAGTTCATGGGCTTTGTATAGTCAGACATACTGGGTTTAAATTATGACTCATCATTTCTTTGCCCTATGACTTTGAGAATGTTATTTAATGTCCTGAACGTGAGTTTTTCTTGTGAAATGGAGATGGCCATCTTACTGTGTTGAGAAGTACTAAATTAAATGAAAACTGTTATCTGTAAAGTGTCTAGCATAGTGCCTGACATAACAGCAAGTGCTCAGGTAGTGGCACTTACTGTTACAAGGATTGATCAGTCCCAATTTTTAAGTCAGGAGATGAGTCTATTTAGGGTGTGCCACTGGAGCTGTGGCCTAGGGCATAGCACATAATTCTCCAGGCCTGCTTTCATTTGCAAAATGAGGGAATTAGACTAGGTAATCTCTTGTTCTTTTCCAGTTCTATAATCTTGTGATTCTTTGACATGGTTTCCAGTATTGAAAATATTTGTAATAAGATAAAGTGGAGAAATTATGTGGCTAGTTATAACATGTTTGTAAAACTTTTCCTAAAATAGTTACTTGACTTTCCTCTCTCTCTCCCCCTCCCAGTATAATAAAATGTTATAGTAATTTCTATCCTCAGAATTAAAACTATCTCCATCTGTTGTAGAAAGATTACAAAATGTCATTCGAATATAGTCTTATTTTTAAAATTTATTTTAAAATTGATTGCTGCTTATTTTGACTTAGGCTGTATACATACCTATTTTTTCTCTTCAATCCTTTGTATCATGGACAGATCTTGTATGTGTCAGGAAAGGGTCAGTTCAAAGCAGGCTGTAAGTATGACAATATCTTCTTTTTACCTCAATCACTGTATTCTAATCCTTTAACTTGATTTTTATGATCTTTCTCTGCTTTTCTCTGATAATGAGCTTTCTTTGTCTAAGCCAAGCATAGATGTCTAAATTTTAACTATACTAGGTTACGTGATAAATATAGACATTTTACTAGTGTTATTATTGATTAAAAAGGACAAGCTTGTGAGCTTAAAAAAAAAAAGCAAGTTTTAGGCAGGGATATAGTAATACTTAAACTGAAAGCTTTGGAGGGGTGTGGTTAGGGCATATCTTAATTTTGATTTTATATCATTGATTATATCATCAATAGTGTTGCCTAGCTGTTCTTTTTTTGCATTTTCATGAGAGAGGTTGTTTTTGCACAAAGCCAGGTGGTCTCTAAAATGGATAGAATTAGTTACATTGACAAAACTTAAATAATTCTGAGATTCATAAACTCACTGCCTAGTATTTTATCTTGGTAAGTAGAATCTGTTTTCAGGTCATTAAATTTTTCCTGAAACAAGCATACTGATAAGAGATGGTTCTTGAATTTTGTACTCCAACATATTAATAGTAAAAGAAATTTAAACATGATTCATTTTCATGAGAATATTTTCTAAAATTGTGACTTTTGATTCTTTGTAATTTGTGATTTCATTGTCCTCAGAACAGGACAAGTTTTAGTTGCCTGTTGATTAATATGTGTTTTCATTCTCAGTCTTAACATTTGCATTTCTTTGAACAAATTAATTGTGCTCTTATCCTCCCAACCCCTTACTCCCACCGCAGTTATTTTGAATTTAGGGAGTTGAGTTATCTTTCTCATTAATAAGAAAGTATAATGTTGTGAGCTACAGGGAGCTGGACAAGTAAGGTCTCTTAGAGCCCTTTAATTCCATAATGTCCTTGATCTGATGAAGCCGCTCGGTAAATCTCTTCACAATTTCCATGACCAAGCCATCTGCCTGCATTAAAATAAATCAAATCTGCTTACTCCTTCAGTGTCTAACAAATATTCTATAAACTGATGATGATGAAGACCATGAACACAAAAATAATTTGCAGTCTTCAGCACTTCCTTTTGAGTTCTCAGCTGATTCTCTTGACATAGTGGGGGTCGGCATGTTAGCTTTTTCTTCGGCTTGAGTGGAGAGTAGTGAAGTCCATTCTCCTAGTCCTTTCCATTGTATTTATCCCAGCTGTGGCAAGTGAACTAATTCATGTTCATGCTTAGGTTAAACTTCACAAAACTTTACTTTTTCTTCTACTTCATGTATATTAATTAGACAAATGCACTTAGATTTATCTAATTTTATATGTGGCAGCTTACATATGTGTAAACTGGGTGTGGGGGGGTGCATACATGTGCATATGTGTTTTTAAATCTCTGGCAGGCTGATTTTGTATCTGGTTCAGGCTTCTGATATTGTCCAGACTTTAGGAACTATGTCAATAGTAGCAGCACTATGCTGTAAAAGTGCATGATCCCATAGCCCATTTGTAGGCAAAAATAGCTATTTTTTTAACATCTTGGAAAGCATTGAATTTTTGAAGTATTTCTTCTTCATGATTTTCTTACTATCCTTTCTTTCCTCACCACATTTTTTTTTTTTTTTTTTGAGACGGAGTCTCGCTCTGTCGCCCAGGCTGGAGTCCAGTGGCGCGATCTTGGCTTACTGCAACCTCCGCCTCCCAGATTCAAGCAATTCTCCTTGCCTCAGCCTTCCGAGTAGCTGGGATTACAGGCATTGGCCATGACGCCTGGCTGATTTTTGTATTTTTAGTAGAGACAGGGTTTCGCCATGTTAGCCAGGCGGGTCTCGTACTCCTGACATCAGGTGATCCTCCCGCCTCAGCCTCCCAAAGTGTTGGGGTTACAGGTATGAGCCATCGTGCTCAGCCAAAGACATTTTTTTTTCTAGTTTTGGCCTATAATGAATAATGCTGCTGCAAATGTTCTTGTGTGTGTCTTTTGATGCATATCAGAATGCATTTCTGTTGGGTGTATCCCTATGAAAGAAATTGCATATATTTAACTTTAGTAGGTATGGCCCATTTTCTGAAGTGGCTGTGCTGGTCTTTCTCCCACTAGCAGTATATGAGGGTTTTATTTCCTTTACATCCTTGTCAGTGAACACTAGGTATTGTCAATCTATTTTATTACTTCAGCCATTCTGATAGGTGCATAATGGCATCTCATTGTGTCTGTGTATGTATGTAGGTGTTTTGTACTTCCCTGATTACTAATGAAGTTACACACCTTTTCCCCTTTTTACTAGCATTTAGGTATTGTCTCTTACAAATTTTCTATTCAAGTCATTTGCCAGTTCTTAAAACAACTTTATTGAGATATAATTCACAAACTATATGGTTCACCCATTTAAAGTATACAGTCCAATCATTTTTGGTATTTTACATTATTTTAAAAATTGTGGTAAAATATATATAACATAACATTTACCATTTTAACCATTTTAAGTATATGATTCAGTGGCATTAAGTACATTCACAGTGTTGTGCAGCTATCACGGCTATTTCCAACACTTTTACATTACCCTAAACAGAAGCTATAACTGTTAAGCAATACCTGCCCGTTTCCACTTAATCCCTGGTAACCTCTAATCTACTTCTTATCTCTATAAATTTACCTATTCCAGATACCTCATATAAGTAGAATTATACAACATTTATCCTTTGTGTCTGGCTTATTTCACTTAGCATAATGTTTTCAAGGTTCATTCATGTTGTAGCATATACCAGAACGTTATTTCTTTTTATTGCTGAATAATTTTTCATTGTATGAATATACCACATTTTATATGCTCATCTGTTGACGGATACTTGGGCTTCTTGCCAGTTTTTAAAATTAAGGAGTCAGTGTCCCCTCCCACTCCCTTGGTTTCAGTGGGTTTAAAAAACATGTTTGTGGAAGTACTGGCACATTATTGTTTATAGATGTTGTAAAATCTCTTACTCTGTGACTTGCTTTTTTACTTTCTCACTTTGGTGTCTTTTAAAGAACAGAAGTTCTTAATTGGTTCATTTAAGCAACTTTTTTTCTCTTTTACTAGCATTTTTTGTGTCTTGACTATAAATTTTTTGCCTTTCCCAATGTCATAAAGATATTTTCTGTTATCTTCTGTAAGCTATACTGTTTTACCTTTCATATTTCAACCTACACCCCATCTAGAATTCATTGTCTTGTGTGCAATGAGAGTCGGGGGTAAGGACAAAAATTTATTTTTTTTTGTGATGGCTGGCTTATTTATTTTTAGACTTTTTAGGTAGATAAGATGTGGTCTTACACTTTGTTGTCGTCTTACACTTTGTTTTACCTGTAGAGTCTAGTACAGTGCCTTACATATGGTGAGTGATCAATAAACTCTTATTAATAAATAAGTCATGAAGACTCATCTCCCAGAAGACATATAGGGTCCCAAACAGAATTCTATATGTGAATGCTATATAAGCATTATTTTTTCCTCCTTTTGTTGTCTTTTTCCTCATCCTCTGTTGTCACCATCATCCTTATCACTGTCATATCCTTTTACTTCATTAACATAATCTTCGTCATCTGGAGTTGAGATTAAGTTTTTAATCTCATGATACTAATTTTTCTATTATATAGTAATTTGTTTTAAAATAATCATTTTAGTTTTAAATGACTTTTTACACTGTTGAATCCTTTGCATCGTATAACCACTGCCTACATTTGTATTGTACGAGGAATTTTAACCTGTGGCCAAAAGATGGTTTTTGGGAGGTCACAGAAATTTTATTCCAAATTCAGTGTTACATGCCTTGATATTTTTCTTTTCCCTGGGGAGAGTGTCTCGTCACCTTTTAAAAATATGTTATTTCATTTTCCAACAAACTATTGAGAACCTATTCTATATACACCACTGTGAGTTATAAAGAGATGTTCAATATGATATCTGGTCTTAAGTAACTTTATACTTACATAACTACAGTTGGAATTATAACTGTAGTTACAGTTTGGAGATGTATGTGAATCAGAAAAGAAGTAATTGCAGAATACTTATTGTCAGGATTGTGTGGGGAAACAGAAATATAGATATATCATAGTTAAAATGTCATGTGGAAGAAGATATAGCCAGATAGTGAATAAACTTGTGTATTGCCTGCCTGGTATTTATCCCAGCCAGTGAGGCATGGCACATTTGATTCTTACGTATTCAGTGGTTTGTAAGGAGAAAAAGAACAACCGAGGGTTTATTATGCTCCAGGCGTCTGGGGATAGAAGGATGACAAATCTGTATGATCCAGTCTTCAAGTTTAGACTAAACTAACATGATTTACTCTAAAAGACAAACATAACTTAGCTCATTATGGTGTAATGTGTCACATTCGTGGAGTGAGTGAAGTGTTATTTCCTGCTCAATTCTCATTTTTGTTCTCACCGAGCCATTTGATTTTCCCTGGTAGCATGTGTTCTTTGGAGTGTGGTTCTTTGGAGTCTGTATGCTGTGCAGCTGTGCATAAGTGTGTAAGAGTGATGACATTGAGGCAGTGGCAGAAAACAGGTGGAGTCTGAGGCAGTGCTCCTGGTTACTCAGGACTACATGAAGTGTATGAGAGACCTAGTAGTGTCTGTGTGTCCTTGTGAGAGGATTGATAGAGGCCTGTGTTACAATGTAGAGGTCTGTGCAGGGATTTCAAGATGAGTGTCTTCCTCTGTTTGGGCCGCAGTAACAGAATACGATAGACTAGGTGGCTTATAAACAACAGAAATTTATTTCTCACAGTTTTAGAGGCTGGGGAGTCTAAGCCTGCAGATTTAGTGTCTAGCGAGAGCCTGCTTCCTGGCTTATGAACAGCTATCTTCTTGTGGTGTCCTCACGTGGTGGAAGGGGCAAAGAGCTCCCTGGGGCCTCTTTTATAATGGCATAAATCTCATTTATGAGAGCTCCACCATCATGACCTAATCATCTCCCAAAGACTCTGCCTTCAGATATCACCACTTTGGGTTTCAGGTTTCAACGTAAGAATTTTGTGGGGGATACAAACATTCAGTCTATAGCAATCAGAGACAAATGGCCAAGGTCATAATACAGGGGTGGGAACCTGCACACACCCACCACTGTTGCCTTTCAATAACAGCAACAATGGAAAGAATACCCTCACAGAGGAGCATTTGTATTTTATGGTTACCAGTGTGGCCTAGTCTGTCAAGATATTCTCCAGCAGAGGCAGGTAAAGAAACCAGAGAACTTGGTGTGGCTATAGGGGCAACTCTTTCCTTCTCTGGCTGGGGGTAGTTTGAGCGCTCTCTCCTTCATGCAGGAGGATACTGTCTTGAAGTAAAGCAGGGCAAGGGGAAAGAAATCTGAAAGACCGAGAATTTCTCTGAGCTATTGAAAAGAGAAATCTAGAGGTTTCTTAGGCTGTGCAAATTCTTGGATCCGCCTGAAATAACTAAATTCAGTCCAATCTAATCATCTTCCTGACCCCTGCCACCCATCTAGCATGGGAGTGAGTTGGGGGTGTGTGTGAGCGAGAAGTGGTAAGATAAGATCATTTTGAGAGAAAATAGACTCTGTTTCTTTGCATATGCCTACTTATTAACAAAGGAATGTAAATGTACTTATTGCTGTCCTCTTGATAAAATTTGCTGTAGATACATGGCTAATCTCACAGAATCAAGGATCCTTATCTGGCCAGATGCACCAATTTTGACCTCTGTCCTAGTTTTTAACTTAAGCTGATATACCAACAGGGCAGCAAATATATAAGCAGTTGCAAGAACTGCACTGCAATAGTTTATTGAATCTCAATAAATGATACTTTCTTTTAAGAAAAGCCTCTTTATTCGCTTGATCACTTGAAGTGCTTTATAAAAATTCTTGGATTTGGCAGGCTTTTTCTGATACTGAGGTGCTCACAGTAAACTGAATGTGGTTAAACAGCTTGGAACACTGGAGTTGAATAGTTTCTGGGCACATGTGCCAAAGGATGGCAAGCCAAGTCATCCAGCCTCCAGTGCCAGCTCTGATGAGCTTCAGTTCTGCTGCTGCCAGCACTTCTGCATGCCTCTCTGAGTCTCACACATTTCTTCTTTTAGTGTCACAAGTGTCCAGTCTGGATGTCAAATTTTCATTAAGGGCATAGCTGTCTTTATTGGGTAACCACCATGTGCCATGTATTGCCTAGACATTTTACGTATGTTTATTCATTAATCCTTAAACTGAGCCTGTGAGGTAGATGAGTATTAGTCCTATTTTCAAGTGAAGAAATAGATGATTCAGCTGTAGAGCAGAATGAATTCCAGTACCTATAGTTAAGAGCCTGGAATATTAAGTAAGATAATAGGTAAAGATAATATGTAACATGTAAAAATAATAAAATGCCTAATACTGTGTCAGGCTCAGGTGATCAGTAACTGGATTACATTTTCTCTTATAAGCTCTATTTACCTTTGTGGTGATTTTGTCTGCATTCTAGGGCCTAACTGGAGAATTTGGGAAACATTTATAGGAGTTATGAGCAGATCTTATAACAGACCTTTAGAACCCTAAACATTAGAAACTTAAGCACTGTGAAGCTCCAGACAGTAAAGTATAGGTGAGCAGGTAACACAGTTCTGAGTTTTTTTTATCCTCAAGAGGACTTCTCTCTCTTTCTCACTCATCTACCTCTATCTCTGCTTTGCTGATGCCTTGTTTGGTGTGCCTATTGAGTAATAAAGCACTAGCTATGAGAGTTTACAATTTTATTTTAATTTGTATCAAATAAATGTGTTACCAAATTCAAAGGGGAATTACTAAAAATCCTGTTTTAGAGATTACCAGTCAATAAGAAATTGTGCTCAACTGTTGGGTTAGACAATGTAGGTGATAGGAAAGAGGTATAAAACTCAGTTCTTACCAACATGGAGAAACCCCATCTCTACTAAAAATACAGAATTAGCTGGGCATGGTGGAGCATACCTGTAATCCCAGATACTAGGGAGACTGAGGCAGGAGAACTGCTTGAACCCAGGAGGCACAGGTTGCAGTGAGCCGAGATCACACTATTGCACTCCAGACTGGGCAACAAGAGTGAAACCCTGTCTCAGAAAAAAAAAAAAGCAAAACAAATAAAGAAATAAAAAACCCAGTCTTGCCTCTACTGAGTTTATAATTTTAGAGGAGAAAAGGGAAAAAAAAACCATTATTGAATGCCTAACTAGTCTTTCACTACGCATTATATAATTAATTTTTACCACAACCTGGCATTGTTTTCATTTTATAAACAAGAAAAATGATCAGAAAGGTTAAATAAGATCACATGGCTCAATTTCTTTGGTTTCTAAAACTCATCTTCCTGGTTTAAGAAACAGAGAAGAGGAAAATACAGTTACAGTTGTGAGCCACATGATGATGTTTTGGTTAACAATGGACCATACATACAATGACTATGGTCCTGTAAGATTATAACACTATATATTCACTGTACCTTTTCTGTGTTAAATATGTTTAGATACACGTATTTACCATCATGTTATAATTGGCTACTGTATTCAGTACAGTGACATGCTCTACAGGTTTGTAGTGTAGATGCTCCACCATATAGTTCAGATGTGTAGTAGGCTGTGTACCATCTAGGTTTGTGTAAGTACACTCAGTGATGTTCACACAATGATGAAATCACCTAATGATACATTTCTCAGAACGTATCCCTGTCATTAAGTGAAACGTGACTGTATTTCACCTTCAGATTTCCCTTACTCTTCTTTTTTCTGGGCCTGGAAAATAATGCTTATGCTTTAGTACCCAGCTTGGATATCACCTCCCAAGTGAAGTCGGCCCCATAGTTGGCTTTTTTTTTTTTTTTGTCCTGCATCCATTTAACTTTGCTCATACTTTAGCCCATATCTGTTTACTGTAATTTATGCACTTACCTATTTGTTTAATCTTCTTCCTTTCTTAGCCAGTGCTTAATACACGTTTATTTCATAAACAGTACATGATAATTGTATTGTCAGGTTAGAAGTACAACCAGAGTTGGACACTTTATGGAACAGGTAGGAACTAATTCAGTCTGGCAGGATCTGAGTGGGATTTAGACTAGCACAGAGGTGGCCTGGTACACAAGACTGGGGAGGGAGGCGGGTGGGAGATAATGTTAGAAATAGTCGTGTGGAAAGGAGTGTTGCTAGTTCCTGTTAGGAAGTAACGTGAGTTAAATTTGGATGCCACGTTTATCATTTCAGCTCTTTGAAAACTGCCCCTAATGATATGTCTTTTCTTTTGTTTCCTCAAAATTAATTATCCTTTGGTAGCTATGGTAACTCATTTGAAGCTCTGTTATGCATATAATCTGTACACATTGAACTATTTGCTTCAGCATTCTAAATATTTTCTTGCATAGTCAATAATCCTATATTTACAATGTTCTCTTCCTTCTGGTGAAAATTGGCTTTTCCTCTTAGATTTCTAAAGATTTTTTTTAAAAGAATTAAGAATGACAGCATGAATAATAAATTACCATAAATGACCATCATCTTTGTCATTCATGTTCATGCTGTTATTTGCTGGAATTGACATATTTCTGGGCAGTTTTTACTTTGAGAACCTTTGAACACATGCCACATGCCACCTGGCTTCCCCTGCTTCCCAGCTCCCAGGACCCTTACAGCCTCACTCCTGGGGGCTGCCACACCTCTCTCCCTTCTCTTCTGTGCCCCACAGCCCAGTGTGACACCCTTTGTGCCTCCTTCCTGGCTCTGGCCCAGCCGGTTACACCTTTGTGTTTGCAGCTCTTCTTTTCCCATGCTGTGTCTTACTCGATCCCTAACCTTCCTAGCTCAGCTTTTCTGCCTGGTCTGCTCAGACTGGTTTTCTCTTTATGTCCTCCCTCTCTCTTTCAGATGAGTTTTGCACCTGCGCCCCCGTTCAGTGGTTAGACTAGATGGTCCATGTTTTCTTCTCTTTGGTCAGAGTAGTGTTTAACCTTTGAATCGTTTTTCTCTCGTGGAAAGTGGGACAGGTGATGCCTACCCGCACCAAGTGGCTAGACTAGATGAAGTGATGGACTTCAGGCTCCAGGCGCTTAGTGAATAGGAGTCTCTAACTTTTCCTTTCCCCCAGCTCTTAACATTATAAAACAGTTTTTTTTTTTTTAGCATTTATTCATACTTGGTAAATATTTAGTGCCTGCTTTGTGTTAGGCTATGTTCTAGGTACTGAGGATATAGCAGAGGCAAAAATAGACTAAAGACATTTGTAACAACATCTAAGGCAGCAAAAAATGAGATAGCACTAAATTGTTTTTTCTCAAGTCCCTGCCTCTTAAAGTATTTACTTACCTCTGAAATAGAGGCATGTGAAGAATAACATGATACAGAAAAAATATTATGTTAGGTACTTAGATGTCCTTAAGTCGTGGTAAGTATACTTTTTAAAGCTTTTACAGCCTTTCAGTTTTGTTCATGTCCTCCAGGTTTATAACGGATTCCTTAGTAAAGGGACAGGGTTGTAGTGGGTAGAGGGTCTCTGACACCCCTGCAGTTAATGGCGTTAAATAAGGTAGATCTTACACAAGCATTGTTTTCATTTCTAAAAAAATGACTATTGCTAAGAGCAGTAATGAAACTTTAATAATTTTGTCTGAGACAATCATTGGCCAGTGTTTCCTATACCATAGTGCCTTACAGAGGGAAGGTATTTAGGAAAGATGTGTGGACCCAGCAAATGTTTATTTCTGGAGGTACTTTTATACTTCCATTTTGGGGGCTTTATCAACAATTACATGTGATGTTTATTTGCAGTAATAAACATCACCCTAGATAATGTCTGTGTCTTTATTTGTATACTTCAGAAAAGTAAAATTGTTCTGTTTGAAGTGTGTTGATTTTAAAAATACTTCTAAGTTGTTTTAGTACTACATTTAGCATACTGTATATGACTCATACACTTTTTAGGTACATAAAAAGGTATAATAATAGGTATTTATTGAGTTGCTTCTGAAGGTTTAATGTTGATAATTCCAAACCAGAAGGTGAAGATTTCTTCCACTTACAATGGCTTCCTTGTGAAATTTTATGTAGCTGACATACAGCCCTGGAATTGTAGATCTGGAAGATACCTTCTGTCTTCTGGGTTCTCCTCTATACTCAACTCTTTCCTCCTGCTTCTATTCTTGCATGTCATTTAATAAAAAATCTAGAGAGGTAAAGTGATCTTTTCAAAACCACACAGCATGTAAGTGGCACAGTTTAGGCCAGAATCCACGTTGATGCTCTTTCCAATAACATGAGTGAAACAATAAAACTAAGCAATATTTGTTAACTTTTTCTGTCTTATTCAAACTAATTTTAACTTCTTTAGGGTCAAAAATCATCTCTTCCTGGGGCATTTCTGCCTCTATCTTTCCATCTCAATAAAATATTACACAAGAAAAATGTGTATGTACCATGAATGTACACAGATATATTTATGCACTATGTATAAATAGTGCATGTGCTTGTGTAATTGTGGCAGGGTTATTTAGGCACAGTGGGGATGTTGTGTGATCGAGTAAAATATATATTGGATACATTGCCTGTAGCTACTTTTTATGCCTCTGTCATGCCATTGTATTCCAGACTGGGTAAGATGAAACAGAAGAAAATACTCAAATTTCATTTCAGAATCTGCAGCAGCTGGAGTGAACGTCAAACAGATGGGCTTTTCCACCCTGATTATCCTAACTTCCTAAATTTAGAAATACATGCTTTAAAAAAATGTAAATTACCCGAGGGGGTGGTGTAGCACATGCCATGCAGTGCTAACGAGTGCAAATAGATGTCATCTGCTGACTTAGATGAAGCTCAGCTTCCACTGCTGGGTTTCTGTTATTTCACCCCCTTTAGATTTGTTTTATGTTGCTGCTTTTCTTTCTGTAAAAGTAGTGTCAAGCCTCTTTTCACATATAGATTACTATTATTTTAAACTTGGAGATGTATATCGTATCTGAAACCAAAAATAGTGTTTAATCTTATTACTCAAGATTCCTTCAAACTGGCAAAATAGGTTGGAAAGAGAGAGACATTGAATGAGAAAACCCTTGTGTCTTATCTTTGCAATTAACTAGATGGGTGAATTTGGGCAAGACACTTTGTCCACTGTAAAATGGGTGGATTGGATCCATGGTCTCTAATGTATCTTTTGCTGTAAATTACAAAGTTTTTTGTTTTTATAAATGAATCTGTGTCTATAAATTATTTTGTATACTGTTGTGTCGCCAGAATCTACCACAGTGCCTGGCACGCATTCACACATTTATTAGTCAATGTCTAATAAACATTGTCAAAAGAATCGATACTGTTTGCCTTGTATTTTCAATTATCAAAATTCATTGGGAAACTTATTTAGGAACTAAGTGTTGGCCACCACTAGAAGAGATTACTTCTCTCTGTTACAGTTAAGTTGAGGAGACCAAAAAGGGATCCAAGGACATAAAAAAGCAATAACCGAACAAGTGAGGAGGTTTGTTATGCAGATTGCCTTTCATTGGAGTGTGAGTTTTGTGAGGAATCATATTTTATACAAATGAATATGTTGACCACTTTTATTCTAAAGTTCCAAGAGGAAATTGCAGAAAACAGTCTGAGTCCATCACCAAAGGAAGTCTTGCAAGATGAGGGGCAGAAGAAGTGAGCCTAGAAGGATGGACTTGCTGAACTTCTGTTTTTCCTCCAAGATGTGATTAGTCTTCATAGAACTCCATAGAAGTTCAGGAAGCAAGGAGGTAATGGGGAAAGGAGAGGGCATGGGAGAGCTAGCCTTTCTGGGCAAAGAGAATGGGTAAGCAGACTTACAGAGGCATACAATAGCCTGGGAGCCACAAGTAGTTCTACATGACTGGAGAGTAGGGTAAGGTTTAAGGGGAGCAGAGGCTAGAGATGGGACCAGAAGGATAAGCAAGCACCAGATATTTGGACTTTATTCGGTGAGCAGTGGGAAGGCTTCCAAGGGCTTTAAACAGAGGAATAACTTGCTTAAACTTGCTTTTTTAGCAATTTGACTTTAGCAGCAGTGTGGAGGATGGATTGGAAGTGGACCAGGAGGGAGATGGCGAGATGAGTTGAGGCTGTCATGGTCGTTAAAGATCATGTGAGATTCCTCATAAGTGCTGGTAAATTAAGTTTAAGAAGAGAGATGGATTTTCAATAGATCTTTAAAACGCTTGTTATAATTTCTGTTTCAAAGCCAAAAAAAGGTAGGGGGAGAGTGGAAAACTCCTAAAAATGATTTTCTTTTAGAATGGGGGAAATGTATGAAGGGAAAAAATGTTGATGGGAGTTTTATTTAAGAGATGAGAGATGTGAAAAACTGAGAGGTTATTGGTGTTGTATTGAGACTGAATTCTAGCCATTTGTATCCATTTTCTACTTCTTGTGTTGATGAGCCAGCCAGATCTTAGAAATCTAGATTGCATGGTAAAGTGGAAATTCAGTTTCAGTTTACTAAACAGTATACCTCTGAGCACAATCTAAGCCACCTTTTTTTGGAGGGTTAGTATATAAATTACAAATATGTTGAATAAAACCTGTAAAATTATAGTTTAGAACTTATTTGGGAAGCTCATGAAAGGTTTGGAAATATCATAATGAATAATTCTGAGAATAGCAGACCTTTGTAGTTTTTTTCTCCTGAATTTGCCTTGAGAGACTAATCACTGATAGTTTGCCAGTTTCTCCATATTTCTCAGAGGTCTCCAAGAATCTCTGGCAATCTCTTGTCCTTAAGGGTCTTTTTGGGGATATTGAGTTGCCTGTGTGTCACTTTTCTTTTCTGTCTTATGCTTCCTGGGAACGGACCCTTGCGACGCCATTCCTCGAGTTTCCACCAGTAATTCTTTCTAGTGCTCTTGCACTTGTGCTCTCTCTCTCTCTCTCTCTGTGTGTGTGTGTGTGTACACTATATTGCCAGAGGGAAGAATATATACCTATATATGTGTGTATACACACACACACACACACACGACACTGACTAATATAGCATCTGTTGATTGTCCTTTTCTTTGAGAATGAATCAGGTTTTCTTAGCCTTTTTTTAGAGGAATAATTTTAGATTATATGTTCAACATTTTGAATGCTGTGTTGTAAGATTCTGATTTCTGTTATCTTGATCCAAAGTATGTTGAACATTTTCCTTTGTAAGCAGGCATTTAACATGGTTAGACTCAAGCTGCGGCCTCTGTCATGCCTGCAATAGATGGTGACTCAGATCTAATTTCAGGCCGCCTTGAGTCTGGCCTGTACATAAATGGCTCCTTGGTTAGCCAGAGACTTATATAGTATTTCTATAAAATTTTGGGTTCTCCTTCTGTGGCCCTCTTCTTTCCAGGATTCCTCTTTATCTCTCTGGTAGCCTATGTTGCCTTGGGCCCTGGTTTCTTCTGACAGAAGTTTGGCAGATTTTTCTACTGGAGTTTCAGCCTCCATGTGCTGTGGCCACAATAGGTGGTGGCTCTTCTCACAGATTATACTAATTTTGGTCTCTCCCATGCACATATGCTTCAGGGGTCTAAAACTTAGGCAGACTTTTTATATAGAATTTGATGTTCTTCTTCTCTTGGTCTCTCTTTTCCATGGTTTTCCCTCACTATCCGGGGGCTCTGGTTTTTCTGAGTTCCTTCTCTTGGTTCTACAGGCCATTTAGATGTTTTAGTTTTTTTTAATGGGAGCTTAGCTGCCCAGCACCACGATCACCACGGTCCTCAGGGAAAAGCTGCAAAACCCTGAAATTTGCCCCATGCCAGTCACTTCCACAGTTTAGACTTCCCTCCCAAACATGGCTGCTTTTGTTCACTTGCCAGAGCCCTCAGGTAATTGTTTTTCATATGTTGTCCAACGTTGTTATTTGTGGAAGGATTAATTTGTTAGAAGCTTATCCTTCCATATGAAGCCTTGCAATGATTTTTTCTTCAAGTGCTTTTTATCTCAGTAACTTCTAAGTAGGAGGAATGAATTGAATGACTTCTTCGTTCATTTTTAAGTAGTATGATTCCTTGAGTCTAAAATTATATTTACTTAAGAGAGCCAGATGTCCTGTTTTGGCTGCCATTCTTGAGTACACAGGTATTTAGAGAAGCATCCTTGGTGTTTGCTAACCTGGGAAGGTATATCATTCATGGTTCTCCAGAGAAAGGAAACCATTAGATATATGTAGATATGTAGAAAGAGATTTATTATGAGGGATTGGCTTACACAGCATTGGAAGTTGAGAGTCCCATGATCTCTACTGTTGGTCAGTTGGAGGCCCAAGAAAGCGAGTAGTGTATCTCCAGTCCAGTGGGCCTGGAGGCTTGAGAATCAGGGAAGTTTATGTCTGAGGGCAAGAAAGAGGGAAGTCCCAGCTATAGAAGAGAGTTTAATTCACCCTTCCTCTGCCTTTTGTTTTTATTTCGGCCCTAAATGGCCCACTCACATAAGGAAGAGCCATCTTCTTTACTCAGCTTACCAATTAAAATGCTAATCTCTTCCAGAAACACCCTCAGAGATACACCCAGAAATAATGTTTACCTGCTTTCCGGATATCCCTTACTCTAGTCAAGTTGACACATACAGTTAACCATTGCAGAAGGGCTCTCATCTTTTCCTGCTTTTCTCCTTCTTGTGGTATTTCTATTTTTTATGCCTTTTAAACAAGACAGTGGAGTGAGAAGGTTGCTGGGGAATCCCAGCTGAATTTCAGTAACCTCATGTACACTGCTTTGCCAGAAGGAGTCCTGTTCCATGGGTATACTCTGTGGTTCCTGCAGGCAATCTGCTCAGCTCTGCAATAGGAGTCTGAAGGAAAGGAAAACAAATTGACACTTCACAGCACCCCAGAAGGAGGCCAGTAGGATGACTCTTCTCTGCATGACTTTCTCTACTTTTTTCATCTGTCTTTCCATCTCTTTTCCCTTTTTTGTTTATTATGCTTCTACTCATTCTGATTATTAATTTTATTAAATTCATATTCAAAATATCAAAATACCTTACTCTTAGCAAATAAAACATGATTTTATGTTTTAAATTGTTTAATTTGTAATCTAGGTATTGTATAATTCAAGGTAGATGTCAAGATAGATGTTATGTTCCTTATAGTACCTTGCCTTTTCCCAATTTGTATGGTAGTTGAAAGTAGCATGACAAAACAGGAATAAATAAAGCAAAATGACTATGAAGTTTCCCAACTACTTGACAATCAAAATAATTAGGCTAAATGATAAGGAAAATAATCTTTTTATCTGTTAATTCCTGTTGATCATTGTATTAGTTCGTTCTCACACTGCTATTAAGATATTACCTGAGGCTGGGTAATTTATAAAGAAAGAAGGTTTATTTGACTCACACTTCCACATGGCTGGAGAGGCCTCAGGAAACTTACAGTCATGGTGGAAGGCGAGGGAAAAGCAAGTACCTTCTTCACAAAGCAGCAGCAGAGAGAGAGAGAGAGAGAGAGAATGCAGGGGAAACTGCCACCTTTAAAACTATCAGATCTCATGAGAACTCCCTCACTATGAGAACAGCATGGGGGAAACTACCCCCATGATCCAATCACCTCCCACCAGGTCCCTCCCTTGACACGTGGGGATTACAATTCTAGATAAGATTTGGGTGGAGACACAGCCAAACCATATCAATTGTTTATAGATTCTTTGTTTTTGGTCTTCATTTTGCTCTTTTTTTGGTAAAATGGATGTTGCAAAGGGCTTTATGCAAGATGAGAAAGCTTGGGAAACAGAATTTCAAATGTTTTACTCTAAGATTATTAATTGGCCTCTAAAATTTAGTCTGAAAGGGTGAAAATTGAAGGAAATAGACTAAAGAATGTATACTTTTCATGCCCAGATGGTATATTAAGATTCTCCAGAGAAATGTGTGTGTGTGTATGTGTGTGTGTGTGTGTATGTATGTATAAATAAATTTATTATAAGTAATAGGCTTCTGTGTATATGGAGGCTGGCAAGTCCAATATCTGCAGAGGCAGTGTCTTAGTTTGACTCTGAAGGCTGGAAGCTGCTTATAGAACTAGGAAGAAGTGATGTTGCAGTTGGCAGGAGAATTCTCTCTTGCTTTTGAGAGGTCAGTCTTTCATTCTATTCGGGCTTTCAGCTGATTGGATGAGGCCCACCTGCACATGGAAGACAATCTGCTTTACTCAGTCCCATGACTTAAATGTTAATCTCATTAAAAAACACCCTCACAGAAATGCCCAGAATAATGTTTGACCAAATATCTGGGTACCTCATAGCCCAGTCAGGTTGGCACATTAACCCTCACAGGTGATGGGCATGTTTCTTTATAGAAGAGATTATACCCTAATTCAGGAACACTCTATGGACTTATTCAGAATCACCAAAAATGTTGTGGAGGTGTATAGGGGAGAAGATGTGAAAAATTAGCTTTTAGCACTGTTGATTGCTTCCTCCTCCTAAAAACTTCCTCCTCCTTATTTCCCTGATTCTCTTTCTACCTCTCTGAATACTCCCTAGGTTTCTGTGCAGGATCTTTTAATATCCAAATTTAGACTGTGTACTATAGTGCATGGCAGATTGAGGAGTAGAGAAAAAATTGACTTTCCTGAAAAGCTTTGACAGTGGAACTTTATTATTTGGTTTGGAGATACTGGAATTCAAAAAGTGCAAGGAAGGCCATATTCCAAAGACAATTGGAATGGGTTTTGGATGATCTCTTGGTATATTCTTGTTGACTTCTATTTTAGACAAATGTGGCTTTTTCTTTTGTGGAGATTTCTGAAATAATCTGGAGTTTTAATTTACCTTTTTTGTTGTTGTTGTTCGTTTCTTAACCAAGAAAAGTCTATTCTTCTGGATGGAAGGTTGTTGAGATTTCAACCCTCAAGAGTCACTATAATATTGGTAAAAATAATCTCTTGCAGGTCTCATCTTCCTTGTCTGTAGAGGGGAGTGAATGGAGTAGATTAACATGGAGGTTGCTTTCACTTTTGAGTCGATGATTAGGAGGACATTAGGGAACTTTGATAAGGCTATTTTAGTGGAGGATTTGAAGCTGAAGCATATATTTTCTGAGGGAAGAAGGAGGAGGCAATGGATATGAACTACATATTTAGGCAGCTTGACTAGAAAAAGGAAAGAAATATGATAAAGTTAAAGGAGGAAGCATGATCAAGATACATTCTTCAAAATATCAGAAGATCTTTGCTTTTTTGAAGGCATAAAGCAAGGCACCAAAGAAAAGGGAAAACTTGAAATGTCGAGTTGTATGATGATTGAGCAAACAAGATCTTGGTAGAGGTTGGGAGATGGGTTAAAGCAAGGATGGGGGTTTACCTTGCTTCCTGTGGTGTGGGAGAGAAGGGGAAAGGATAGGTGAAAAAGTGGATACTCTGAGATGGTAGGGGGAGAATTCCTTCAATTTAGTCTAATAAAGATAAAAAATGAGGTGTTTGCCAAAGGTTGGAAGGGTGTGATAGGAGTAAAGTTTAAGAATAATGAATCTTTGGAAAAGCTTTTAAAGCCAATCTGTCAGGAACTCAGTGAGGGATGAATAGTGGGAGTATCTATTTGAATTTAGATGGTTAATCGAGAAGACAACCCTTTTTGTTCATTTTGTTTTACATTGTTGATTTTTGTTTTCCAACAACTCTGGGTGTCGGTTGCTGGTACTGTAGTCATCTTGCTTTGTTCTCAACTTTTTTGGACCCAAGACCTTATTTCTCAAGAACTGCTTTATGAATTATTTTTTAAAAAGCATTCTGTCATTTTGGGTCTATAAAAGATAATGTGAATAAAACATGGATTTTTAAATGGATATTCTATTATTAAGTAGTGTTATAGAGTTTATTTTAATATATGATTTAATATAGCATTATGAATGAAGAGACATTTTGACTTTTCATTTAACAAGTGACGTACAGTGTGATGAGAAAAATTGAATATTTTCAAGATTTTTTGCTCAGTCACTTACAGGGATATGTGAAGAACCTCATGTTTGCTGCCTTTTTCCTGTAGTCCTGAGGAATGAAGGAACCCATTGTTGTTGCTGTTTCAACCATTGATGGAACATCTAAAGGGTTTGGGATGAAATTAACGCTAAAATTTTTGTATGTTATATTACTCAATGGAGTACATAGTGAGAAGTTTTAAGAGAAGACATAATTATAACAGTTTCTTTACACATTGGTTTTATCTATGTAATTATATATAACCTAGTCATTGAGCAATATGTTTTTGAAAGTATTCATTTCTTTTAAAGTACTCTTATACATGGTTCTCTTTTTAAAAATGTTATTTATTTTAACCATTTCTTTCTTAGCTAATATATTCATATGGCTCAAATTTCAAAAAATGTAAAAAGATATTTATTAGTAAGTTTTTCTCATATCCTGGCCCCATTCACTCAATTTGTTTCCCCACAGGGAATTAGTATTGTCAGATTTTTTTTTTAAGTATAATTCTAGGGTTATATTACCCATACACAGTCTAATATATTTACATATTCCCCAGTACACCCCCATTTCCTACACAAGTAATAGCACAGTTATACCCATTTCCTTATTATTAAAAAATGTCTTTATAACATTTCATTGTATGGATGTAACATAACTTGCACCCTGTATTGATGAATACTTAGATGGTTTCCACTGTTTTACTATTATAAACAATGCCAAAATGAATAGCTTTGTACATACTGTTTTGCAATGTAAAGGTTGCTTAATTTGACCGCATAAAATAGATACCATTTGTCAACTTTGAAAATCACATGCTTTCGGGAATGAGTGTAGATTAAAGGGCAGATTGAAATTTAAGGTTATATTGAGGGATCAAACATAAATAAAAACCTTAGTCTGTCACCCAGCAGTTGAAAGTCTTGTATTTTCTCCTTATTTATAAAAAATAGTTTTGGAGCTTTCTTTTAAAATACAGTAAAATATGACATATTTGAAACTGCTATTTGCAAACTTTTTTTTTTTTTTTTGTGCAAATAATACTTTGTGGGTGCAGATAATACTTATTCACTGTAAATGAAAGAAGTCAGTTTGATGTTATGTTTGCTGCGTTTTCATTTTTTCTTTTTCTCCCCCAATGGATGTTGAAGTATTGGAGACATTTTAAGTCTTAAGAAATTTGATCAGATAATGCAATATACAAGGCTGGTAAAAGTGATCTTGAGTTGAAGTTTCAGGATTTAACATTTATGTTCCTTATTGACTTCAACAATTCTAATATTTCTTGTATTTAACCAGTAGTCCTTTATAGATATAAAACAATTGATTTAAAACCAAGAATAAATCAGTGTAAAACCTTAGGATTGACACAGTTACCAGGCTGTCACCTCTGATCACCTGAATAATAAACCAAATGATTAGATCATAAGCCAACTCATCTGACACTTACTGTTGTACACATTCCCTGGATATGTAGGCAGAGGTTCTCAGAAGCTCTGTTTTAAAAGAAAATACATTATTATTTTATATATTGACTTAAAAATCAAAATAGAGGTGCCATTGCCAGCTTACCGAACTTGAAGGGTTTGTATACAGTAGTTAAACACTGATGTTGGTGGAAATTAAGGAGGAAAAGGGATATTGGATATTATAATCAGTGTCTCTTACATGTGTCTTTGGAAAAGTAATGGTTACTTGTTAGAAAGCTGAAGTTCTTAGCGTTTGCCGTGAACAGTACATTATATTAAATATTTTTGTGTAGTACTATAGGAAATCTGCAATAAATTACAATTTTATGATTGTTTGAAAGTCCTCGTAACAGTAACGTCCTAAGGCAGCTATCTAGGGTCAATAGAAGAGAGGAATGAAGGTAACTTTTGCATACGTTCTCTAAACTGTTAACTTTCCCCAGACTGAGAAATTGCCTGGTGTAGTTGTCAGAATACAGGCTTCTAGGCACCACCCCAGATGTGCTGTCTGAGAGTCAGGTAAGGTTCATGATTAACTAATAGAGAAGTCATTTGGAAATTGGTGAGGACATCAGGGAGCGGGGGGAGGCGGGTGGTGTGGTTGGGGGGGCGGCAGAGGTGTTGTGAAAATAGTTTGAAAAAAGTGGGCAAATCACAGGCTTTGCTGCCAAATAGCTTCTGTGAAGATTCCACCACAAATCTAGTGCTGGGTCACTGGTTTCTGTGGTCCTTGAAATGCTGACCTAGACCTGACCCAGAGCCGCAGAATTCCAGATTAGAGAGACACTTTAATCTTTCTAAGAAGCTGAGCTTGCTTCAAGCTTTGTTAACTTAGTTTATGATTATCTAAAATAGTCTTAGTCCTGTTTACTGTAGATGACTCTACTTATTTAGTCCTGAAATAGTGAGGCCAAATGTCAGTTTGGATTCAGGCTTCTACTACTGTTTAGCTCTGAAATAGTGAGGCCAAATGTCAGTTTGGATTCAGGCTCCTACTACCAGTTGCCATACGGTCACCCCTTGCACATCCCATAGACACTTCAAACCCAAGAATCCTGAAACAAAACTCATCATCTCTTACTCCAGGCCTGATCCTTTCTTTTTTATTCTTTTAAAAAATATTTATTGTCTACAGTGTACTAGGCACTGAGTGTCCCAAGATGAATAAAACAAGACATGTTCTCGGCCAGGCGCGGTGGCTCATGCCTGTAATCCCAGCACTTGGGGAGGCCGAGGCAGGCGGATCACGAGGTCAGGAGATCGAGATCACCCTGACTTACATGTTGAAACCCGGTCTCTACTAAAATACGAAAAATTAGCCAGGCGTGGTGGCAAGCACCTGTGGTCCCAGCTACTCAGGAGGCTGAGGCAGGAGAATGGCGTGAACCTGGGAGGCAGAGGTTGCAGTGAGCCGAGATCGCACCACTGCACTCCAGCCTGGGTGACAGAGTGAGACTCAAAAAAAAAAAAAAAAAAAAAAAAAATCAAGACATGTTCTTTGGCTTTAAAGTGCAATGGGAATCCACAGAAGGGTTTTATGGTTTATAAAGCTCATTGTTATGTGTAGAATGGTTTGGAGTGAGTCAAGGATGGTAGCAAGGAAACTGGATTTAAGAGGCTGTTGTAGAAATCAAGGTGTAAGATGATGGTGGCATGGAAGTAGCGTGGTAGCAGTGGTGATGGAAGCGGTGGATAAATGAAACAAATTTTGAAATTAGAATCAGTGACACTTGGTGATGGACTTAATGTATGGAATGCGTGGGAGTAGCTATCAAAGGTGATTCTGAGCCTTCTATCTCAAGCACCAGCATAATCTGGTGCCATGTACTGAGATATGAAACTGCGAACACTGCTAACGCTAACAGGTTTGACGAGGGGCAAGAGAGTTCAATTTTGGGAATTACTAAGTTTGAAGTATCTTTAGGTAAGCCAAGTGGCCCTGTCCATTTTATCAACAGAGTCATTTCCCTTCACCTAAACGATAACCTGCTTGCTGTCCAGGCGTGGTGGCTCACACCTATAATCCCAGCACTTTGGGAGGCTGAGGCAGGTGGATCACCTGAGATCAGGAGTTTGAGACCAGCTTGGCTAACATGGTGAAACTCTGTCTATACTAAAAATACAAAAAATTAACCAGGTGCAGTGGCTCACGCCTGTAATCCCAGCACTTTGGGAGGCCAAGGTGGGCGGATCACGAGGTCAGATTGAGACCATCCTGGCTAACACAGTGAAACCCTGTCTACTAAAAATAAAAAAAAAATTAGCCGGGTGTGGTGGCGGGCGCCTGTAGTCCCAGCTACTCAGGAGGCTGAGGCAGGAGAATTGCTTGAACCCAGGAGGCAGAGGTTTCAGTGAGCTGAGATTGTGCCATTGCATTCCAGCTTGGGCAACAGAGCGAGACTCTGTCTCAAAAATAAACAAACAAACAAACAAACAAGCAAGCAAACCATAAGCCTGGAAGTCATCCTTGATTCTGTCTTCATTCTTCTGCTACATCTAGTCATTCTTGAAATTCTGTCAATTGTTTTTGTTTAGAGCTTTCTGGACTCTCTTTTCTTTGTCTTTTTAGGTACTGATGATTTTACCCTGGACTGTTAAACTAGCTTCTTAATTAATCTCCAGTCTTCCATTATTATTAATACCTCTCTTTAGTTCAAAAATTTCCACACCATCTTCTGCTGAGCTGTCGGGGTTCTTCAGTTGTGGGGGCTAAACGGTGGTCATTGCCTGTACAGAGCTCCAGGCCTTCCAGTGTTTCAACCAGAAGTGATTTGCTTTTTGCTTTCTTTCGTCTCGGGTTACTATGTAACATTGCATTTGAAAGCACATTAAAAGTGATTACTTAGGTAAATAAAACCTGGAGAACCCTTGTTCTAGTGAATCGTCATTCTGCAAATGATTGTCTAGGATGATATTTCTAGAATAAATCTGATAATTTCATTCATCTGCTTAAAACCCTTCAAAGCCTCACTGTTGCCTTAGGATAAGGTTTGAAATTTGTAGCATATCTATAGTCTAGCTTAATTCCCCAAACTCATCTTCTGAGATTTTTTGCATGACCCTGAATTTTGTTTCCAAATTTCTTTCAGCCCTTCAAGCCGCTTTTCTATTACATAACCCCTTTTCATTGCCTTGAGTGTGGCCTGCTTTCCTTCCTCCACGTTCTTCCCTGTACCATTCCTCTCCTGTCTACCAATCCTTTAAAGCCCTGCTGAGGTATTCTTATTTCTGTGAAACCTTTGTGGGTCATATTGAGATAAAATTAAATACTCCCTTCTCTGTACTATTTCTCTGCCCCCATGCTTATTCCTGTAGTTTGCACACGGTATACTGAACTGGAACCATGTGCATATATATCTGTCTTAGACTTAACAAGCGGTGAACTCCTTGGGTATTAGGCCCACTATTTTCCTCTTCTCGTCTTGTCTCTTCTCTCTCGACAAGGTCTAGGCTGGAGTGCAGTGGTGCGATCTTGAATCACTGCAGGCTCAACCTCCCAGGCTTAAGTGATCCTCCCATCTCAGCCTCCTGAGTAGCTGGGACTATAGTTGTGTGCCACCACACCTGGCTAATTTTGTTTATTTCTGGTAGAGATGAGGACTCGCTGTGTTGCCCCAGCTGGTCTCAAACTCCTGGGCTCAAGGGATTCTCCTGCCTCAGCCACCCAAAGTGCTGGGGTTACAGGCATGAGCCACTGTGCCTAGCCCCACTATTTCTTTTGTCTTTGTATTCTAGAGATAGTCCTTAGCCAATTATGGGTCTCAATCAATGTTTACTGAAGTAAATGGAACCAAAATTGGCAGTAGGTGCTGCTAGACTTCAGTAATTCTTAGGAATTCATAATGTTTAGAATGTATACATTGAGTTCTCTGGTGCCCCCAGAGCCAGTCCAACTCTAGATTAATGCTTGAGATATAGACACAGATTGATAGGAGAATAATTGCTCTACTTCATATGTACCTTGCCCCATCAGATATCAGGTAGCTTGAGGGACTGCTTTCAGAAGTGTGAAAAGGTTTGCAGTTTGGCACAATGCAAAACTATTTTATTGACATATAATTTATATACCGCAACATTTACCAATGTAAAGTGACAATTTGATTGTTTGCAGTATGTTTAAAAAATTTATGCAGCCACCATTATCTAATTTGAGAACATTTCCATCACTCTCCAGAAAGAAAACTTGTACCCATTAGTATTCACTTCCCACGCCCTTGCACCCTCTCTCAGTCCTTGGAAACCTCTAATCTACTTTCTGTCTATATAGACTTGCCTTTTCTGAACATTTCGTATCAATGTAATCATGCCATATGTGGTCTTTTGTGACTGGCTTCTTTCACTTTATATAATGTTTTCGAGGTTCATCCATGTTTTAGTGTTTATCACTACTTTATTCCTTTTTATTGCTGAATAATATTACATGTATGGATATATAACTTTTTATTTTTTCATTCATCAGTTGATGGACATTTGGGTTGTTGCTACTTTTTGGCTATCGTGCTGTGAACACATTCTATAAATATAGGTAAAAGTTTTTATGTGATATATTTTTATTTATCTTGCATATATAACTAAAGGTGGATTGCTTAGTAATTACATAATTGGCAACTCTGTTTAATCACCAAACTGTTTTCCAAAGTGACTGCACTCTTTTACATTCTCCATAGAATAGTCTGAAAGCTCCAGTTTCTCCATATCCTTGTTAACACTTGTTACTGTCTTTTAATTGTAGCCATTCTAATGGATTTGAAATAGTATCTCGTGGTTTTGCATTTTTATAATGATTAATGATACTGGACATCATTTCATGTCTTTGCCTGTTTATTTACTTATTTACTTACTTTATTGGGATCTTGCTCTGTTGCCCAGGCTGGAGTGCAGTGGCACCATCAAAGCTCACAACATGGCACATGTATACATATGTAACAAAGCTGCACATTGTGCACATGTACCCTAAAACTTAAAGTATAATTAAAAAAAAAAAAAGCTCACTGCATCCTTGAACTCCTGGACTCAAGTGATCCTCCCACATCAGCCTACTGTGAGTAGCTGGGACTACAGGTATGTGCCACCATGCCCAGCTAATTTTTAAATTTTTTGTAGAGACAGGGCCTTGCTATTTTCCGTAGGCTGGTCTTGAACTCTTGGCTTCAAGCAATTCTCCTGCCTTGGCCTCCCAAGGTGCTAGTATTCTAGATGTGATGCACCTGACCTTTATTTGTCTTTTTATTACTGAATTTTAAGATTCTTTATTTATGCTGGATACAAATCCCTTGTGTATGACTTCCATTCTGTTGGCGCTCTTTTCACTTTTTCGGTAGTGTCACATTTGAAACACCAAAATTCTTAATTTTCATAAAGTTGAACCTCAATTTTTTCTTTTATCACTTGTGCTTTTGACATTATATCTAGGAAATATATTGCTTCAACTCCGGTGAAATTTCATTTGCCTATTTCCTTGACCTTTGTGTTTTTCAACACCAAGGTAGCCATGGAATAATTGTAACTTAATTAAGGGCCTGCAAACTTCTATAGTCGCAGGATCAGATTCATAAAACCAGATCCATAAGTCAGATAGGCCATAATTGTGTGTGTGCTTGGAGATTGAAGTGAGGTTGGTGATTATGTGCCCTGCTACTCTTGAAGAGGTATTTGCAAGAATCTGTTAATCTGGTGAATAAACACTTTTAAAATGTAGATTCAAATGTTGTATAAACAGACTTTGCACTTTTTGCTAAATGTTTAAATAATGCCATCTAAATTAACCATGTGCTGAAATCTTGGACTACAGTTTAAACTTTATGTGATAAGAAATTTACAAAGGGAGAGTAGTTGGGTAAAATTTATCAGTATAAGTTGATAACTGGGAGACTCATAACATCCAGACTTACCTTATGTCTGGTACATGAGTTTTTCAAAATGCTAACAATAGTAATCTTTCTTATTTGTTTCACATTTTGGAATATAGGTTGTTTGTGATAATTTTTGGTACATTTCTCTGTTCTTCCTTTTAGTGCCAGTTAAAGGAATTACTAATTGTCTATTCTTGCTGGAAAGTACTGATTTCCATTTGAATATAACAGTCTTTTTGCTAAAACTTTCCTATGGTTGATTCGAGCAAATACAGAGGCCTTCTGTTTGTGGACTGAATGTTCAGCCAGCTGTGACGTAGTCACTATTATCAATGAAGCTTATTCATCACTTTCCATGCTGGTGCATTGTACGGGACTAGCAGAGGATCTTGGAGACTGAATGGAGAGCTTCTCCTTGCTTACCTCCATACACTGGTGGTATTAAGTGATTCTGTTCTGTATCTTTTCCAGACCTTGTGGATAATTAGATCATTTTGTTTTCCATTGATTCCCAATAGTGTCTTGCAGATGGTAGGCACTGATTGAGAATTTGTTCATTTTCTAAATTAAAAAAATGGTAGTTAATGCTCTTAGGAGACAATTTTATGTTCTGTTCTCTTATATGTGAGCATTTATCTTATATCCCTGGTCATTTTACAAAAGCAGAGGCTAATAATGTTTTTATAAAAGAAAATTAAGTGGCAGTTGATGATTTTATGTTAAAAGCTTATTACTCTTTAGGTAAATTAAACTTTTTAATATTTAATTTTGTATACTTGTTGAATATTTAGATTAAATTCACAGGTTAATTGTGGTATTTCACTTGAATAGATGCAGCTGTGGAGTACAAAAAGGCTTATTTGTCCCAGTTCATGACTAGAATACAGTAGATGTTGTTATAAAACTAAGCCTGTTATATACTTTGGTAAAATCATGTGCCCTGAAATATAGTAGGCACTTATGAGAGCCTCATAAGACACGATCAGACCACCATAACATAGATATTGGGCCTGCCCACAACAATAATGTTATGATAAGTGGTGTTCCCTGTATGTGTTATGGTTAGTGGGGGTACAGAATATCTGTGATGGAACAATAATTGAATTGTTTCTGACTCCATCTAATTTTCTGTTGCATTTAAAAAAATACTCCCAGAAGAATGGTGTACGTTTGCCCAGTGCTTCCACTTCTGGTTCTTTCTAAGTGAGTTTTATGGGCTCCCTAAGCCTGTGACCTGTACTTTTAGGAGATGCAATTCTCTGGGTCTCTGTGGAGTTTATATTGGATTCGAGAGGGCTGTGCATTCCCTAGAGACTAGGTAATTCCAGAGGAGCTGGTTGATTCAACAGATTTCATCCAAGGGACTCATATTTTCCTTGGGAACATTTCAAGAAATACTCATTTCTTCCAATCAAGGAACTCTGCCTTCCTACCTACACATATATACATACCCTTACCCTTTAGAGATTCTCTGAACCCACAGAATTTCTCTGGGTTGAAAAAATGAGTCTTGGTTTGAAATCTATTGAAATAAATACATCAGGTTTCTGTGGCCCAGAACTAACTTCTAGGTGGAGACCCTCAAGATGCCCAGGGGTTAGAAACAGTGAAAAGGACTATTATTGTTTCCCTTTGTGTTTTCCATAGTGTGTGCAATACTGCTCTGTACATAAAATGCAGAAAATAAATGTGTTGGCTACAACTCTTTATCCATTTTTCTTCTCCATTTATATATAAATGTGAATCTATGTAAGATTATTAAAACCCAAGATTTTTCTAGAATTTTGTATTTCACTCCCAGGTCTATCTCCTATCTCTCAGTTCACTCACTTAGCATCTTTATGTTTACTGATCTCCCCTTCATATCATCAGGACACTTCATTGAATTGAGTGAACAGCTATCTAATTACAGATTCTGACCCATCTTAAGTAAGGCACATTATACATCCATACTTTCAAAACATCTCTCTAAGCCATTCTTTCTTGCCTGTTTTCCTTGATATAATGCAGGTTCTCTTCACTTCACACCTAGGTTATTTCAGTATGTTCACAACTGGTCCGTGTCCCTCCCTCTATTCTCTCTCCCTTTCAAATCTGTCTACCACACTGCTGTCAGAACAATGAAAACATAAATATATCCTTCTTTTGCTTATAAAACTCTTCAGTGGATCCCTATTGCATTTTGGGGGAAAGTCCAAAGCCTGAACTGTAAAATCATGCCAGTCTCTGTGAATCTCTTTGTAACCTAACTTTCTGCACTTTTACTGTTTATTACTGTGCTTCAAAGTTTATTTTTATCAAAATACCATCCACTAGTATGACCCCGAGCCTTTGCAGATGCTCTTCCTCTGCCTGATACTTCTCCTTAATATGTCTGGAAAACCCCTACTTATCCTTTGCTGCTTAAAAGTTATCTCCCCTTTGGAGCCTCTCTTAAATCTCAAAGGCCATTTCTTTTTATCTGTGTTTTGTGTAGTATAGTATAGAAAGTAGTACTTCTGTTATATCACTCTATTCATTGCTCCTTAAACTATTTTTGGGCTGATGATTTTGTACAATATAATAAAAATGAAATACTAGAAAAATGAAGTGTAAAAAACATAAGATAGCCTCATTTAAAAAATTGTTAGCTTCAACAGACCTAAAATTACTATTAAAATGCTATAAAGGGGCTGCGTGTGGTGGCTCACGCCTGTAATCTCAGCACTTTGGGAGGCTGAGGCGGGCGGATCACGAGGTCAGGAGTTCAAGACCATCCTGGCTAACACGGTGATACCCTGTGTCTTCTACTAAAAATACAAAAATTAGCCGGGTGTGGTGGTGGGCGCCTGCAGTCCCAGCTACTCAGGAGGCTGAGGCAGGAGAATGGTGTGAACCCGTGAGGCGGAGGTTGCAGTGAGCTGAGATTGTGCCACTGCACTCCAGCCTGGGTGACAGAGCGAGACTCAGTCTCAAAAAAAAAAAAAAATGCTATAAAGGTTTTCTATATATTTACTCTTAACGTGTGTACTTAGCCATCTTCTTGTGGATCAACAACCAACAATTCACAGGTCTGCACTGGTCCAGGGCCACATTTTGAATAGCATTGCTTTGTAACATTTATCAAACAATTTTACAATCCTTTGCTTGTGTATTTGCTTTCCTCACTAGACAAGGGTTGTGTCTGATTGATCTTGTGTTTTGTCTTCCCATCTTTTGTTCTCTCCTCTCAAAATCTTAGTTAAAATAGTTCATGACACAGGGTTGATCAGTAAATGTTTGTTGAATGAACTAAGGGTAGCGTTGGTCTTATTACCCTATAATCACAACTGGCTTGCATTTCTTTGGGTAGGGTTTTCTTTTAGTTTATGTGGGACTTAGAACTTCGTGGTGTCGTAGTGAAAGTCTACTGGAGAAAGAGCTTTCTAACTCAGTCTGAAGTAGAGGTATTAATGTTGTAACATGCTTTGGTTTTGCTGATCTCTGAGAAACCTCACAGTTCAGGAAGGAGACATTTCCATATTATTAGCACAAGTGATAAAACAGTTCTTTGCTGTAGGAGAGGAGAATAGAACTAGTAGCGCCACTGAAGCAAGTTTTTTTTAAGCAAATAGTTGCTTTGAGTTACAAATGCAGTGCTTTTTTAAGCTTTTTGCTTTTACTGACAAACCACATGCAGATGCCATTCTGTCCTCCAAGTTTCCCACCCTGAGGACAGCCAGCTGCCATGCACTTCCCCCATCCTCATTCACAGATCATTAATCAAAGATCATTAATCAATATGTCTTTAGAATCTGCATTTTTGAAAGTCATATTCCCAGCTTCGGAAGCCTGCAACTTGTCCAATTTCCTGTGATTTTGGAAAAGCGTTCTGCTGTGGTGGAAAGTGCTGGAAACCTGAGTTCCAGCCTAGGTTTTGCAACTAACTGTATGACTCTGGGCAGGTCATACTCCCTTTTTAACATGTGTCCTCATTTGAAATCCAGACTGAATTATCTCTAGGGTAGCTTTTTAACTCTTCCTTTTAGTCCTTACAGGGGTTGATCGACATTTGCTTGCTTTGCTTTTGGTCTTTTAACCCTGGCTAGTGATCTTCATACACTATCATGTACATACTGTGCCAGCAATTAGGATATTATATTGACATTCTCTTTGCTTTTTTTTCCTCCTGCAGCATACTGTACTTTCCTCAAAGATACCTTATTCATCTTTGTATTAGCTGCTCTTGGCCCAGTGTCTTAATTCATGCCCTATTAATGTTGGTTGACTTGAGCTGAACTCTGTCTCTTGCTTTTGCTTCAGACCTTTGTTTAGCAGTCTGCCTATCAGGTGAGAAAACTTGGATTGATTGCATATTTGATATCCAATTAATATATTACAGAACTGTTTAAGGTTGTAAAAGTAATAAAGCCCAGTTGAAGTAATGGTGATCAGTCATATGCATGTGTAAAACAGATGAAAGTTGTGGTTATTCGTTCATTGTTCTCCTTAGGAAGGTCTTATTGATTATTAGCTTGATGAAGGATCTGAGTTGGTATTCCTGTGTCTGTGCCTTCTTGGCTTCTGGCTGCAGGAAAAAAATATGTGAATTTTCTGCCCACAGACTGTCCAGCCCTGCCAAGGCAGCCTGCCAAGTCTCAAGTCACGTGCCTAGTGAATTGCTGCTACATTTTTTCTTCCTTGTCTTTTTCAAGGCTACTGATGTTGGTGTCTGGTGTCTTTGCCTGGTGTCCCTGAATTGTAGCCCTTTTAACTCTCTGAGTGATGAACTCCAAACATTGTTTAGCAGCAGAAGCTATTTTTATTGGGACTAGATTACATCCACTGACTAGGCCAGGCTTGTTTTTATGGCTCCACACTACTAGGCAGGACTTCTGGAAGTGTCAGGCTTTGGACTTGGTTTAGTCCTTACTCCTGAGCTTGAAGCCCTGATTCATACCAGCTCATAGTTCTCAATGTCCACCATTTGTTCCCAGTGTCCCTAAGCCTAGAATATGTGTGAGTGTCGTGTGAGAGGCAGTTTGTCCTCACCCATTTCCTGGAGGAGAGGTGTTCTCATCCTCTGGGATGAACACAAGAAATAACCCTCACACTTATCTGGCCTCACTTTTCTAGTTAGGCATTCTATTTTGCATTCCATTCGCAGAGCTGAGCCTTGTACCTCTTTATAGTATCTCTCAAATACCAAAATGTGGAAGCACCATTAGGAAGGTTAGTACTTCCAGTTGTATTTGTAAGGATGCTGATGGATTTAACCTGAGATTCCACACGTTTTCCTGGTCCATGTGTTTGTGAGATAGGTTGCAAGTGTTTAGTGGACAGATGTCTAGATAAATGAAACTAATTAATCCTAACTTTATGGAACTGCTCCTTTACCACTGTGTTCTAAGCAACAGCCATGGTCTCAGAGTGACCTCATTACCCAGGGTCACATATTCTGCTGAGGGATGTGGAGAAAAGAAGAAGTTGTGAGACTGGAGGAGAACTTAGAAAATTTTCTTTTATTTATTCTTTGTATTGCCTTTTCTTTTTGCTCAATTTCTGTGTTCTTCTCTTTCTTACCTGAGAAGCACTAATGTATACATGTAAAACCTGTATTTCAATATGAACCCATCCTTTCCAGCTAGATAATCTTGAAAGGGTTTACTATCCCCTCTAAGCTGTAGTTTCCTTCTCTGTGAAAACAGACTATAGCCACTGCTTAACATGCATGGCTATATTACATATTAAATAACATGGCGAAAGTATGTACTTGGCACCATGCACTGCTGACCTGGAGAACACTTTAGTAAAAGCTCCTTTCCATTTTCCTGTTAAATTGAGCATACAAATTATTATTTACTATAAATTCCCCACTTGTGCCTATATTAGAAACTAACAGAAAATGTTACAGATAGTATAAAGTAGAAATTGAGGCACTTAATGAATAAGATTCAATTCAGTTCAATGAACATTTATTACGTATCAGGCACTGTGAGTGGAGAAGGCAGCTTCTTTTAGAAATTTACAGTCTAATGAGGAAAACAGATGAGTGAATAGACATTTAAATGGGATGTGATGGGTGCTTTAGAGGCATGACTGGTTCCTCTGCACATAAGGTAGAGGGCACTTGCTCTCATTCAGCGGGAGTGGGGTGAGGGGTGGCACAAAGTCAGGGAGGTAAAGCAATGGATTTTTGAATTGTGGCTGCTTGAAGAGAGGACACACATTCCAGGCAGAGAGAAGTACATGAGGGAAGATAAAGTATGAAGCTGCATAACAAGCATAACTGCAAATTGTTCAGGCTTGCTTAATTGCAGATTGTGACATGGCAAGTGGCAGGAGGGGAAGCTGTTAATGGCCAGCCCATGGAAGTCGTTTTTGTCGTGCTGAGAAACTTGATTTATATCCTACAAAGAATGGGGGCCATTCATTTCAAGGCTCTATACTGAGGTTGTGACAAGATGAAATTTGCATTTTTTTAAGAATCACTCTGTTGCTGGTGCTCAGAATTTGTTGCAGGAAGACAAGGGAGAAGGAGGAATAGACATATCAAGAAGCTGGTGCCAGGGGTTCAGAGGAGAGACGATAAGGGGCTAAACTGAAAGAGCAAATGGCAGAGGGATAAAGAGGAGGAGACCAATTGAGGAGACCAATTTAGGAGGTAAAATGAGTGATAGTTTCATTGTAAAGGATGAAAAAGTGTCAAGGGTGACTCTCTTAGGTTCTTTTGTTGGGTATATGTAATTGGAATGGCAAATAAAGATCAGATTTTGGGGAAAAGATGATCAATTCAGTTTCAGACAGATTGAATTTGTTCTGCTTGTGGGATGTTATCCAAGGGGAGGGAAGACCAGCAGGCAGTTTGATAGGTAGGTCTGGGGCTTCACAGAGGTCAAGGCCAGAAACACAGATTTTTAACATTAGTTTTCATTGATGACAGTGACGTTAGAAACAACAAGTAGAATGATCCCTTTGTCTTTGCACTGTGACAGAGATAGAAATTTAGAATATGTCACAAATGAAGCTGCCGTTAAAAATATCCAGTAGATTCCCCCCTTCCCTCCTACCTCAATTCTCTCGTTAATGGAGATAGAATCTTGTTATCTCCCTTTTCTCTTTCAATTCTCATAGTGCCTTTTGATTTGAGATATAGCTTTGAAATTAAACAAGATTGAATTTTGAAGGGTTTTAAATTTTAATGTGATACTTTACATAACTCCAAGCTGCATTTTAATGTGGCTCAGCATATATTTTGATGCCTCTGGGAGTGCTTTAAAGTAATTTATTATTATTATTATTTCATTATTAGATCTCAGACAGAAGTTTAAAGAAAATTATTAGAAAAAGTCAGGATGTATTCCTTAGGCTGTGGAAGGGATAAATGTAAATGCCTCGGTGGCAGTGACTTCTTATCTTCTCACATGACTCATCCTGCCTTTTCTTTCCTGGAAGGGCTCTGTGGTTTTAGATCAGAATCAAGGTGTCACTGAGTGGCAGCTTTCAGTCAGTTTTTGCAGCACTGCATTTTTGGGATAATCTTCTACACCTTCACCTTGCTCCCTTACCCTTCCCTCCTCTTTTCTCAGCGTGGAGGGTACACTTCATTTTATTTCAGGAGATCTTAAGAAATCATATTCTTGGATGTTCTTGATTTATTCATTTACTTTCTATGCATATTTTTCCTTAATTATCTTCTTGTCAATATTGAGATTTATGGTAACCTGTCTCTTCCTACCCTCTTTCATTTGAATTTACATAGAAAATCAGCCATTCTGTTCTGGCTCCCTTGAAATTATGAGTTTGTCTGTCTTCCTCCTTCCCTTCCTATTTTTTTCTATCCATGAAGGTAAAACATCCCAGATCCAATCACTATACCTTACCCCCAATTCATATGTATCTTTTAAACCTCTTTAATGTCCTAGCTACATGACCAGCCAGTTCTTTTCTTAGATACATTTTGTATTGACTGGGAGGTTCGTGATCTCATATAGTTCATTTCATTTTCAGCAACATTAATTGTTGAAGGGTCTTCCTTATGTAACATGGTGATATCATGATACATTAACCAATGTGCTTTCTGTTCCTGTTATTTTCTGCAACCTTCTGACGGCTTTACTTTTTCTGGTTATAAGGGGAGGGGTAGGACACTTCAGCAGGATGTAAAAAAGAGGCAAATGTCTGTTTTTTGTTTTTTTTTTTTTTTTTGAATTTCAGAAATTACAAAGCCTAAGTGTGGCTATAAAACTGAATTTGAAAAAACAAAAGTCAAGAAGAAAGATTTTATAGACTAGAAGAGGAAGGAGAGCTGGGTAGGGGGTTGAATGAACCTAGATACTGGGATTGTGTTTGAACTCCCTGGGAAGGTTTCATAAATTCTAGAGTGGACTTCCCCCTACCATGACTCACCCCACCCACTGATGGAAGCTAAGAAAGCAGAAAGACCTGAGAGGAAATGTGCCAAGATTAAGTTTCTGCCTCTCAACTAAATGGAGACTCACAACTGAAATTGTTTAGTCATAGAAAAAAATAAAAAGAATTATATTACTTTTTTTACCCCTGTGATTTATGGAGTGGGATTTGCATCTGCTATATCTATATTGAATAACTAACAGTGAGATATAGTGGAAAATTGCTTAGGCTCTGAAACCAGATTGATTTGGGATTAAATACTGGCTCTGTCTAATACTCTAGTCTAGTTACTTAATCTCTCTGAGTCTGTTTTCTCATTTGTGTAACTGGAATAATAATACCCACCTTGTTTGAAGTGTTTTGATGCTTGGATAGGATATATGTACAATATCTAGAATGGTGCCTGGCTCATAGTAGGTACTCAGAAATACTCTGCTTACATTTTAATCTCAGTATTATGTCTTTATTTTGTGTTCTTAAGACTTATAGACTACATCTAAACCCTTCTTTCATATGACAGCTCTACAAATATTTGAGGGCCAGTGTCCTTAACTGTGTGTCTTGTATATTTGAGAAGCCGTATGCCATAATATATTCTGGAGCACATTTCTTAGATTTGAATCTCAGCTAGCCCACTTACACACTTAGGTAAGTTACTCAACTTCTTTGAACCTCAGTTTCCTTATTTGTAAACTGGAGATGATATTAATAATACTTATCTCCTGGGTTAGTTGTGAATATCAAAGATGTTAATACAGATAAAGACCTATAGGCACATGTTAGTTAATTATACATACAGTAAATATCTCATTGTGACAGAGGCAGTGCTTACATGTTCACTTAGTCCTGTTTTATTTTCATCTTTAGAGCCAGACTTAAGCTGTTTTTTTCTGCCTTCCTTGCAATTATGTTGGGGCTATGTGCTTATTCTAACTGGTAGACTGTAAGTAGAGGTGATATGTGTCATTTATGACCCAAAGCCCTTTGCCATGTGGATTGTGGAGGCTGCATGTTGAGATGATGGATTTGCAAGGTGATACTAGACTGAATTTCTAAATCACCATTTGGAATATAGCTTCTGGATGCATATAGGACATTGTATGGACAAGAAATAAACTTTGTGTAAAACTGCTGAGAGTTTGTCATTGTGCTGTCAAGGCGTAATCTAGCCTATGTAGATTAATATGACTAAATTGGTAGATGAATACTAAATGAAACAAACTGTTGAAGGGTCATTTTTAGGAGAAAGCCTTTTCGGTGAATTAAGGTATTCATTAAGATATCCTCCTTAATATCATTAAGGAGGAGGGAGGATTTTATTGAAGAAACAGAAACAGGGTTAAAAAAGGAATATTAATTTTTCTATTCAAAATGAGGTTTATGTAAATGCATGTTTTGGTGATAAAACCCTTTGTCCTTCTTTTTATTGTCCCATTCTTACATCTTTCTAAATGTGAAACAGTTATATTCTGGAGTGGTCATTAATAATTTTATTAGTGAATGAGTTTATCAGCTCCTTTTTTTGGGAGAAGATTTTATCAAAGGGTATGGAGGAGAAAACATAAGAGTTCCAATTAAGTTTTTGAGGAAAGGAGGGGGCTTTAAATGCAGGCTAAGAATGAAGCACAGTAGATGTTGTATTTTCCTCTAATTTGGTATCGAGGTCTCTCTCTGGAGAGTTGCTAGAAACTCTAGCTCTGCCCCGATGGGGATCCAAGGGAGATGGTCTTAGATGCTTACAAAGTGGCTTTACGTGATACTTCTTTATCCTGGTGGACAGTCTAACCTAAGTGTCTAACTCATGACCAGGTTTCCCTCTTACAGGGAACCTGAATATACTGGCAGGTACCTTTGTGGTTCGTGCCTGACTTGTGTCCAGTGTGTGAGATAGCCACTCTCTAGGAGAGCCATGACTGGGCAGGGGGTTAGGTTTGGTTGTGTTGGTCAGGTGAGACACAGAGGAGGCATGAAATAACAGAAGCAGTGTATGTTATTTACAGACCCAGAAAGAAGAGAGCAGCACACCTCAGGGCCAGTAGGAGGAAGGGGAGTCATCCAGGACACGTGCTCTCAACTGGTGGTTGGGAAGAAGACAGAAAGAGATAGACATGTGGGTCAAAGTCTTTACTGGGGTCCATGGTGTTACCCAAGTAAGTTTCCCACAGGGAGTTCTAATTGGTGGGTTTAGAGGAAGCAGGCACAAGTTCTGTGTAGGCATGCTGTGTCTGAGAGGAGGTCACTGTGGCATATCTGCACAGTATGTATGGGGTGTGGAGGTCAGTGGGGCAAGTCAAATAGGCTGTGTTTAGCTGTCCCACAGGGAAGTGGTCACCAGGAGGCAGTTATATAAGGGAGATGTCTGGATCAATCACATTGAGGAACAGGGAAGAGGTGAAGAACTGGAAACTGTGTCAGGGATGACTTATCCTTCCTTCTGATGTGAAGAAAATTCAACTTATGTTTAAAATGAATGCCAAAATCTGGGCACAGTGGCTGATTTTGGCTGTCCACAGTGGCTGATGCCTGTAATCCCAGAACTTTGGGAGGCTAAGGCGGGCAGATCACTTGAGGTCAGGAGTTTGAGCCAACATGGTGAAACCCCATCTCTACTACAAAAAATACAAAAATTAGCCAGACATAATGGCATGTTCCTGTAGTCCCAGCTACTTGGGAGGCTGAAGCAGGAGAATTGCTTGAGCCCAGGAGGTGGAGGTTGCAGTGAACTGAGATGATGCCACTGCACTCCAGCCTGGGTGACAGAGTGAGACCCTGTTTCAAAATAAAAATAAAATAAAATGGATGCCAAAGCAACATAAAATAATTATAAGAATTTCCTACAGTGCAAGATGTAGTTAGAACTCAGCTCACTCATAAACACAAGTGATCCTTGAGGTGAAACTTGGTGAGTGGCAAAGTGTTGTCAACCACTGTCCCAGATGTTACTCTGCTTCCCTCACATACCACATAAAGTGGTTAATGGGTTTGATTCCTGGGAAATGAGTTTTCGAGTATCTTTAACCACTTAACAAGAAAATGTGACTTCTTAAAATGTACTTCTAGGTTGACTCATTGTGAAGATAAAAGAGAAATACCAGAATAAAGTATAAGAAAAAATACAAATCAAATATTTAAAAAATTTTTGGATACGTTATATTTGTACATATTAATGGGACATACATGAAATTTGGTTACATGCATAGATGTGTAATGATTAAGTCAGGATATTTAGGGTATCCGTCATCCAAGTATTTATCATTTCTGTGTGTTGGGCACGTTTCATTTCCTCTCTATTATTTGTGTTGAAAAATACAACCATTGTTGTTAATTGCAGTCACACTACTCTGCTATCAAACATTCGAATATATTCCTTGTATCTAATGGTATGTTTGTACCCCGTAACAAACCTCTCTTTATCTCACTGCCACTCTGTACCCTTACATCCGTCCCAGTCTCTGGTATCTATTGTTCCACTCTTTACCTCCATATGATCAACTTTATTAGCTCCCATGTATGAGTGAGAACACACAATACTTTTTGTGCCTGGCTTATTTCCCTTAACATGATGACTTACAGCTCCACCTGTGTTGTAAACGACATGATTTCCTTTGTTTTTATGGTCAATAGATTTCCATTGTATAAATATAAAATATTTCCTTTATTCGTCATCTGTTGATGAACGCTTAGGTTGATTCCATATCTTTGCTACTATGAGTAGTGCTGCAGTGAATGTGAGGGTACAGGTGACCCTTTGATAGACTGATTTCTTTTCGTTTGGATAAATACCTGGTAGTGGTATTGCTGGATTGTATGGTAGTTCTGTTTGTGGTGGTGGTTGTTGTTGTTTTTTGAATGTCCATATTGTTTTCCATAGTGGCTGTACTAATTTACATTACAACCAATAGTGTGTGAGTTCCCTTTTCTCCACGTCCTCACTAACATCTGCTATTTCTTGTTTTTTTTTATTAATAGCCATTCCAGCTGGAGTAAGGTGGTACCTCATTGTGGTTTTGATTTGTATTTCCCTGATGATTAGTGATGAGCATTTTTTTCCATATACCTGTTGGCCATTTATATGTCTTCTTTTGAAAATTTCTATATATGTCCTTTGACTCTTTTTACATGCTATTAATATTTTACTGTTGATTGCATATTCTGGATATTAGTCCCTTGTTGGATGAATAGTTTGTAAATATTTTATTCCAATCAAGAAGTTGCCTCTTCACTCCTTTGATTGTTTCTTTTGTTATGCAGAAGCTTTTAAATTTAATATAGTCCCATTTGTCTATTTTTGTTTTTGTTGCCTGTGCTTTTTAGGTCTCAGCCATAAAATCTTTGCCTACACCAATGTCCTAAAGAGTTTTCCATAAATTTTCTTCTTGTAGTTTTATAGTTTTGGGTTTTACTTTTAAATCTTTAATCCATCTTGTGTTGATTTTTGTATATGGTGAGAGATAGTGTTCTAGTTTCATTCTTTTGCATGATTGTCTAGTTTTCCAGCACCATGTATTAAAGAGGTATATTGTTTTTACATTGTACCTATTTGGAGATCTCTGAACTTCTGTATCTGGAAATCTTAATCTCTTTCGAGACTTGGCAAGTTTTCATCTGTTATTTTATTAAATAGTTTTTCTAACTCTTTCATTCTCTTTTAGGTCACCAATAATTTGAATATTTGGTTGCCTTATTGCGTCCCCATATATCATGAGGGCTTTGCTCTTATTTATTTATTGATTTATATTGTGTTATTTTAAAAGACCTGTCTTCACGTTCTAATATTCTTTCTTTTGTTTAGTCTGTCTTCACGTTCTAATATTCTTTCTTTTGTTTAGTCTATCATTAAAACTGAATGTATTTTGTATTTCATTCCATGAATTCTTGAGAGTTTCTATTTATAGCTTTTTTATTATATCTATCTCTTTGGTAAATTTCCCAGTCACATCTTGAATTGTTTTTCTGATTTCTTTGTATTGTTTTTCAGAGTTGTCTTATAGCTCAGTGAGGTTTTCTTTTTTAACGTTTTCAACATTTTGAACTCTTTTTCTGAGATTTCATGAATTTCTTTTTGATTGGGATTTATTGCTGGATAACGTGTTCCCTTGCAGGTTTCATATTTCCTTGCATTTTTATGTTTTCTGTGTCCTTACATTGGTATCTGTGCATCTGGTGTAACAGTTGCTTCTTCCAATTTTGTGATTTTGCTTTCATAGGGGAGGACTTTTTCCTGAAGATGAATATATGGTGTTGGTTGGGTAGGGCACTTTGGCTTTGATTCTGGGTACATGCAATAGTGCAGTGTCTGTATGATTTCTTTGACTATAAACAGCATCAATGGTGTCTGATTTCCTTGGCGGCTTAGGGTACAGTTGTCAGAGAAGGCTGTGGTGAAGTTGTGCTGAGATCCGGGATGCCAGTCTTCAGGCTTCACTGGTGGCAGCAGGGAGCTGACTGTGCCTGCCCTTGGGCCCAAGATGGCATACATTGGTACCAGTGTTAGCGGGTCCAGGCAGGCTGATTCTTTGCCTCCAGGTGGCTTGTTCAGGTACCAGGCATGGCAGTTGTGGGCTGGGTGGGTGGAAGAGTTCTTGAGCCCCTGGAAGTGGATGCGGCATGAGTAATGGCAGTGGCGGCAGTGAGACAACCCTCTGAAACCCAAGTGGTCTGTGCTAGTGTTGGCAGTGGCTGTGACCAGTTGGGTGGGCTGATGACCTGCAGGTGGCATGTGAGGGGTGGGTGCCGGCTATGGTAGTAGTAGCAGGTTGAGTGGACCTGATCCTAGACACTGGGAGGAGTTCTCAGGTGCCACGGGCAGTGGACTGGATCAGGCAGTCTCCAAGCTCCTGGATGGTGTGCTCAGGTGGAAGCAGCAACATCTTTGCTGTGGACCTGCTATCGGAGAAAGCTTGGTTGCTTTCCCTGGGGGCAGCCATAGGCAGGCAGCTGGAGGGTGTGGGTTTTTCTTGCACCTCAAGCCTACAGCAGTGTGTAGCTGCAGTGGTTGCGGGCAGTGGAATTTGTCCTCAGGATGCGTGAGAATGCATGGTCGCCCCTCTGTTGGGCTGGGGGTGGGATTGTTGCTCGAGACTTTGGACCTGGGCCTGGTTGCAGGGCAGGACGCAGTCCAGTGTGGGCTGGGCTCTTAAAGTGGCACTGTGCTGCAGCTGCTTAGGACTCAGGGGTTTGTGGGACTCGGTGTGAGCTCCCTGTCTGGAACAGTGCCTTTGTGTGGTTTCTAGGGCACACCCTATGTTACTTTCAAGGCCTCTGAGGGTCAAAGGGCTCTCCCCTGGCTAGGATTGTTGTAGTCCATGATGGGAATGTGGACCACTGGGGTCTCTCACCCTTTCTCCACACTAGGGAGTTCCAAGATGATCCCTGCTGCGCAGGCTACCTCACTTCCCTCTACTTTCTTGCTTTAGATGTTTCCTGTCACTTTGTTGAATTTCAGTGTTCTCTCTTGGATAATCTGTTTGAAGTGTGATTTTTCTCCTCACTATTTTGTTTCTTCTTAGTGGAGGAGGTGAGTAGACATTAGGAGATGCCTCTAATCAGCCATCTTGAAGCTGGGACATTGTCTTTTTCAAGAATTACTACCCACACCAAACTAGAACATGCCTCAGAGGTTCCAGGTATAGCATGGGGCACTGAGGAATGTGGTCTTGCCCCTTAGCCACAAGGGCCCTGCAAGCTGTTGCTGCCTGTCTGAGGGCAGCAGAAATAGAGCTCAACAAATAAACTTATGCAAACCAAGGTGCTGGGACCTCTGAGTTCACCCTCCCAGGAGTGTCCAAATCAAGTATTTAGGTGGCTTACTTAGAGATCCAAGCTAGGGCAACATTAAAGGAAAATCTGGGGAATATGTGTTTTCTTGCTGCCATTTTCTCAAAGCAGACATTATGATAATATAAAGTGAAATATGGGATAAGTGATCACTGTCCTAATGCTGTGGATCAAATATTTTTTCACGTATCAATTTCCATTAATAAATGAACTTGCCCTGGCTTAGGACCCCTAAGAGCAGCTGATAAAATTCAATATCTCTTTTTTTCCTACAGAAGTGGGTGACAGGAAGTTCACTTCTTAGAGAATTTATCACTATTTTTGAAAATATCATCATGAAAAGTAATTTCTGATATTGAGGTTAGAATGTTACATTATGGGGGTTGGTAAAAGGAAGGATGGACTCTCCTGTTATCTTTCATATCTCTCCTGGTCCACTGTAGATTGCCATGGTAGTAGGAACTTTGATATACATTAATATGGTCCGCATAGAAATTGTATGAGGAATGAAGCAAGAGGCTTATAACTTCGGGGAAGGAGGGTTGCCTATATCCAGTTTTCAGAATGTTCTCTATCTTCAGACTGGAATAAAAGTTTGATTCTATCTCTAGTTTCCCTGGTAGCAGGAGTTTTGTTCACCTTTCCTATACTCGCTGTAGCAGCATGGAAACTTCTTTGGAACCCCAGATCATGGCAGCAGTGGTAGATTCCTACTTGAGATATTGGGAAGTAGGTGAAGAGAGCTTTGGGCACTTCAATGATGATGGTGGTTTTGGGTCATGCCTTGGGGATTTCCTATATACAAGGTGCTATTTGAAAGTACAGACAATAGCATGAGAACTAAAAAAGATAGCTTCAAGGTTTGAGCCTGTTACCATTAGCCAAAAAAAGAGCAAGTTGGGAAAGCAAACTAATTTTTAAGGAGAAGACATTGACTTCATTTTTGGACGTTGACTTTGAAGTGATGATTATTAAAATGGTGGCTGGAAGTTTGACACACCATCTTTTTTTTCTTTTTTAAGGTTAAAAAGAGGAATTTACTGGGGCATATAACCAATCCATGAAATGCATACAGCTTAAACTGCCTTTAGGGCTGGCTGGGAACGCATAACTTGAGTTTAGTTAAGGTTGTCTCTTCTATTTCATGTATCAGTTTCATGTTCTGTTTTTTTTTTTAATTTTTATTAATTTCAACTTTTAGATTCAGAGGGTATGTGTGCAGCTTTGTTAAATGGATATATCCTGTGACACTGAGGTTTGGGGTACAAATGATCCTGTCACCCAGGTAGTGAGCATAGTACCCAGTAGGTAGTTTTTCAGCCCTTGACTTCCTCCCCCTGCCCCCAAGTAGTCCCCAGTGTCTGTCGTTCTCATCTTTTTGTCCATGTGTACCCAATGTTTAGCTCCCACTTATAAATAAGAACATGCAATATTTGGTTTTATGTTCTTGCATTAATTCACTTAGGATGATGGCCTCCAGCTGCATCCATGTTGCTGCAAAGGACATGATTTCATTCTTTTTTGTGGCTGCATAGTATTCCATGGTGTATGTGTATCACATTTTCTTTATCCAGTCCACTGTTGATGGCCACCTAGGTTGATTCCACGTCTTTGCTATTGTGAATAGTGCTGCGGTGAACATACGAGTTGACACTTCATCTTTTGTGAAAAGCTGGGGCTAACAGTGTTTTGGATAGAGACTTTTAGGCTCAAATTAAAGACCCCCTCACAAATTTGTTATTTGATAGAGCATATCTTTGAGATTATAGTTTAGGTTTGTGGAAGTATATGATTCAATATATACTCCTAACAACTTTCTATGGGCACATCTTTTTTTTTTTTTTTTCTTAAATCCAGCAGGGCTACAAATTTATTTGTCACATGGTAAAATCTGTATGAAATGAGTAAATTTTTTTAAGGAAAGATATTATTGAAGGAAATAGAAAAGTGGTGGGATAACATTTTAAAAAACATATATTTGGCTTTGTGAACAAAATGATTTTATTTTAATTTTTTTGTTCAAGGCAAAATCTCTTCAATAACTGGAGACAGAGGAGAATTTCTTCTCCAGAATGTAATCTGTAGCCATCTGCTGCTGTATCTCATTATGTTCTTCATGTAATTAGAGCAATTAGGATGAGGCTTGCACTGTATATTGGTCATGGAAGGAGGGTTGAGCTATTTCTAGGCTTGTTGTGAGAGACTGGAGATTAATGGCCTAATCTTTTAGGTAAATTGATAGGAACTGAGATATGTTTAAGCTAGGAAATGGAGAAGGGCAATTTTTTTTTTTGTTATCTGTTATGTTGCTTTCTTATCACTATGGTAACTAGGTGTTTTGACAAATATATTTTTAATGAGATTAACTCATGATAAAGAACAAAGTAATAGTGATAAAATGATAAGAAGAAAGATTGTAGAATGAAAGAAGATGGGCTCCGTGATGTGGTGATATGGTGGAAACCTCACACCAGATTTTCCATGCTAAGAAGTTTGGAGAAAAGGAGGAAGGAGAATTTAAAGGAGAAGACAAAATTAGGGATATACAAAACTGTCTTTTGGGAAACCAGTCATGGAATGTGGTTTGTACTGAAGAAGGGCCAGGAGATTAGGTACTGCAACCACAAATGTGCTAAACCACTGTAGGATTCTTAGGATAGATTGCAATGCCACTCAACCCTCATGTAAGATTAGCATGCCATTCCAAATCCTGGAAGAGGCTTCTCCTAACATCTGACTGTTCTTCCTAATCACCCTCTCTGTGCCCTTTTCTTAATTGCAATTGCCAACACATTAGTGATGATTCTCATTGCTAATACTGAACTGTTGCCTGTTCTTCCAACGGATCTTTCTCAGGTAAAGATTATTATCTACGTCAATTCAACCTACTTATGGCCACCAAATACATTTTTATGAAATACTGCTCTATCCCTGTCTCTTTTTTATTCCAAGTATTTTTAGTAAAGGCTCACATTGCCTACAATACCATGCTTCTATCTTGATGTTCAAGGTCATCAGAAGAGAGACCAACCCACTTTATCTCCTATAGCTCTTCTGTATGAACCCTATTTTCTTTTCTCTTTTTTTTTTTAAATTAAATTTAATTTAAAGTTCTGGGATACATGTGCAGGATGTGCAGGTTTGTTACATAGGTAAATGTATGCCATGGTGGTTTGCTGCACCTATCAACCCATCACCTAGGCATTAAGCCCCACATGCGATAGCTATTTATCCTGACACTCTCCCTCCCTCGGCCCCGGCCCCTCCGACAAGCCCCAGTGTGTGTTATTCCCCTCCCTGTGTGCATGTGTTCTCATTGTTCAGCTCCCACTTATAAGTGAGAACACGCGGTGTTTGGTTTTCTGATGAACCCTATTTTCAACTAGCCTGTGTCCTGCCTGTCTTTAAAATGTGTTGTGTTCGTCTCTGCCATTGCTTCTTTGCACATACGATTGCTCTTGTTTGGAAACCTCCTTGGTTCTCTAAGTCTTAAATCCTTTAAGGTCCAGTTCAGTACCTCACCATCTTAATTGTGTTCTACCACTTATTTTCTGTTATATTTTTATTTAAGAGATCTTACAGTACTTAGCATAGTTGCTTATAGTGTAGCAGTGCTGAAAAGTTGATGCTAGTGCTTGAAGCATAGGCCTTTAGGAGAGATCAGGATGGCTTACCCCACTTTGTATTTCAAGTTGCTGTGGCACCAGGCCTTTGGGAACTCAAGACAAGTCAGGTTAGAGAAATGAGTTGGGTTTTTATTTCACTCCTTTGTTTAATTTCCAGTCAAAGCCCTGGCATCACCAAATTCTATGCAGCCCAGGCACTTGACAGAAAAAATGATTTTCTCTAGTTTTGAGGGGTCTTATCCTAGATGCATTGAATGGATTCAGCTTCTGGGTGCATGCCCAGTGCCTTATACATAGAACAGTTAATTCTAGGGGATGTCCATGCTACATTCTGTTCTGATCAGGACTCATTTATGTGTGCCAAGCCACTGCTGAGCTTGGCATGTGCTGATGGGCAAGAGAGGCCTGGCTTGTATACATATGACAAGCTCTGCTCCCTGCTGGGTGGGGCATATCCCTGGATGAGAGATCCTGGGTGAGAGAGCAGCAGAGAGAACAAAACAGTGGGAATGAGAGACTGCGAGTAAGCAGTTAGAACAGACATAAAAGGAGATATTAATAATAGAGGAAATTGATATCCTTATTGCCGGTGGAAACAGCCACGTAGAGCAGGGTTTTGATGTCCTTCACAGTACGTGCGTCTGTGTCTAGAATTTACCCAGGTTCTGGCATTACCTGAAGGTCACTGACTCCAACTCTATTCATTTATGGTGTGGCCTATGCTTTATCCCAGTGTTACTGGGAGATGTTAATTCTATATTGAAAATGTCTATATTTTAGTTCTTCAGGGGCTACTTAACTCTTTAATTGCTTTTCGTTTATGCAAGTGAAACCCTGGGCTACATATCTGAAAATGTTTCACTTAATCCTTGAATTATACCTCCCAAGCATTAAGCTATAGCTTCTACAAATTTAGTAATGGTGTCTGCCCCGAATAACGAGGATCTATCTGTCCAGCCCATGTGTTATGTGTCAGGCACGTGGATTTTATTGTTTCTAAATGGCAAATTAATAGGATGTCAGAATTTGCATGGACTATGCAAAATTATCCGTTCAGCAACTATTGAGCAGTATTCTCTGATATACTGAAAAAATAGGAGATCTTTGCTCCTACGGAACCTACAGTTGAGCCAGGAGAGAAGACAATAGACATGAAGTGTAATAAGTATAATGCTCCTAATAAGTATGTTAGGAAGTCATAAGTATATTGCAAAATAGAAAGAGTGGTAAGAGCATGAGTTGAAAATACATAATTATACTAGATTAATTATAGGTTAGTATTTTCCATTTGCTTTTTAGATTACAGAACTTAAAGGAAACAGGCATTCAAATCCTTGTATCTGTCTGGATCCTACAGGAATAATTAGCCATTTAGTTCTTGCCATTTGGGAATTAGAGAGAAGGACAGGAATAAATCCCCAAATCTCAAGTCCAGGTCAAGATGTAGTGAGAGCAACCCCCCAAACAAAGGAGACACTTGAGTTCTTCCTTTCTGTTCTTAGGAACTTGGGAGTTTCTCCTTAAAGATAGAAATACATTTTGTTCTAATATTTGTCTTCAATGTAAAGCAGTAATAATTTGAATTTTAGGTGGTTTGGTTGAATATCTTTGTATTGAATAGATTTAAATATGATGTTGGGAATATGTTATCTTAAACATGCCATTCTTTATTCTTAATTATAAACTAAAATTTTCAGGTATCAGTCAAGGCTTGAGAAGGCACTGGAGCAGAAGTTTCTTCTATCCAGCAACTATACTTTCTTCTTTTTTTTTTTTTGAGACGGAGTCTCACTCTGTCTCCCAGGCTGGAGTGCAGTGGCGTGATCTCGGCTCACTTCAACCTCTGCCTCCCAGGGTCAAGCAATTCTCTGCCTCAGCCTCCTGAGTAGCAGGGATTATAGGCGCCTGCTACCATGCCTGGTTAATTTTTTGTATTTTTAGTAGAGATGGGGGTTTCACTATCTTGGTCAGGCTGGTCTTGAACCCCTGACCTCGTGATGCACCCACCTCGGCCTCCCGAAGTTCTGGGATTACAGGTGTGAGCCACTGCGCCCGGCCCAACTATACTTTCATATCGTTTATTTTCCCTTTTTCTTCCAGTCACTTCTTTTCAGGATAATTAATGTTATTGAAATAAGGAAACATACCTTAAAATTAAAATCAATGTGGTTTGGTTTTCTTATTTTGGCATAATCCTGAACTTTGGTGTTCTGTTTTTCTTGTTTACACATAAAACTAAAATGTTTTCCCCTTTGGCATTTATTTTCTGTTACTAGATTGTCACTCCCTGAAGTTTGCTAATCTGACGGAAGCTGACCTAATAATGTAGAATGTAAAAATGTCTCTCTGCTTTCTGCCCCTGTAAATACAGCATGCCATAAATGCCCGTTGTGTGCTTCAGTCATTCTAGTACTTTTGGCTCTTTAATAGCATAAATGCCTCTTACATTTCTTCAGGTTATCATCTGGGCAGAGTGTTAGTTCATAAGGGAGCATGAGGCACATCTGTGAGCTCCAGAGCTCAGCAGGATTCACCCTTGGGCTTTGGCAGGGCATGTGAAGCTGGGGCTGGCACCTCATTATTGCCAGCTTTATTGTTTCCTGTTCTGTGTCAGCTGCCAACACTGCTGTGACACCACACACTATTTTTGGTCTTTTTAGCTAAACATTTTTTCTTTCAAATAATTAACTTATGTACCTATTTCTACAAATGAAAAGACTATTTAATAGAGAAGTGGGAACAGAAAAGCAGACTTTAATGCTTTAAGATTTTAAAAACTTTTAAAATTAGTTGTGTGTGTGTGTGTGTGTGTGTGGTTTTTTTTGTAAAACTGTGTAGCTGTTTGAAAGCTAGTAGTATTTGAAAACCACAGTAATGAGTGTATTACTGAGAATGCAATAGTACCAACTCCTAGAATATATCCTTTTTGCTGCTATTTTAAATCATCATCTTAAATGACAAAAGTACGTGAATATAATTCAAAACCAAATTCAAAACCTTTCCACTTCAAACTGGCTTCTGTTTTGATAATGCCAGGATTCTGATAATCTTAAAGGGAGGAAACCAGGAATTTATTTTATTTTCTTGCTTGTGTAGTATCCTTCACTCCCATTGAACATTCCTGCCAGTTTTTCCATTTAGCACCTCTAAATATACATACTTATTTCATTTCAAAGATCCCCTAGTTCAAGTCCTCTTTATGTCTAGTTTATTTTGATGTGGTAACAACTGGAGTTTTAATCAGTGTTTCTCCCTATCATTATTTCCTATTATACCTTCCCTTTTGTTTGGAAATAGGAATTATTTTTTTCAGGAAAAGATAAACGTAGCATATCTCATACTGCAGAAGAGTTGAATTCTTGACTTTTGAATTTTATGTCAAATTCTAGGCATGAAGGGAGCTGTTCTGGAAGAATTAGAATCAGTTAATTCTGTCCTCAGAAAAGTAGAGCTAGGGTGGTGGCATGCAGATCCCCTGTGCCCAGAATGGCTGGAGAATTGTAGAGATGGCTGTCTGGTTAGAGGGACCTGTGGCAACTTTGCAATTTCCCATGGCAAGGATAACAGAGGGTGATGAGGAGATACCTGTATGCCCAGAGAGACATGGATGTAGCCAACAGGAAGCCAGACTTGACAGAAGGCTTGTGGCAGAGATGAGGAGGATGAGGGAAGGAGCTAAGGATCTGGGTAGACCTGCCTGTAGGAGAGCTACAGATGTTTGTGGATAAATGCTGATGACTTCCACCCATCCTTCCCTTCCTCTACCACACAAATCTAGCATTTTATAATCCTTTGGAATTTAGATGCAGCCCATGAGGAAGGGGAAACCAGAAATTGAGATTACCCTGACTTGACTGAAATTTAATTTTCACCATTCAGCAGCATTGGAGTTTTAAAGCAGTGATTAAGTTCAGTTGTACAGAAATAAACTCCCAGTTGCTTGTACACCTGAGTTTGTGCTTTGCCCTAGTACCTGCTGCTCTAGTTCCTTTGCAGTGAAGCCTCTCTAATCTTGCTATTTTCACGGGGGAAGCTACCATGGCTGTTGGTAATACATGGCCTGGACATGTTGATTCTTCATACTCTGTGTCCGCTTCATTGTTCCCGCTGTTTTCCAACCTGAACCTGTCCTTTACACAGCCCAGTCCCCTCATAGCCTGGTGTCTACCGGGAGACTTCTCAGCTTTCTGCCTAACTGCTCTTTCTTTGTGTATACTTTTCCTACTTACATTCAGACATGAGCTGTCTGCTTCCTCTTTTTTTGCTAGTCTACATCTTTACCAGTTTTCATGGTTCAGCCCTGACAGAGCTGTCATTTTATGACCTTTCTTCATTTTTATAGTCACTACAGTGTTGGATTATTATTATTATTTTTTAATATTTACCACTTGGCACTTACATAGTGCTTTTTGTTTCTTGATTTTTGTCCTATGGCTGTTAGTGTTTTTTTTTCTCCAACTCGATGATAAGCTTTTTAGGAACGTGGGCCATACCCTGTTTTTTTCTTGTGTTCTCTTGAATGCTAGCATATGGTGGGCATAGAGCAGATACTGAAAAATTACTCATTAATTAATGGGATGGAAGCCATTGCTATTTACATTATGTGTATGAATTTTATCTTTATCTGTTTTATTCTTTATGTATTTCTATGTCTCTACCACACTAGCAGTTAAGTTAAAGAAGCAAGCGGTGGGTGGATGCACTGTTCCCGTCTCTGACAAGTACAACAAAGCTGACTTGCCTATTTTTAGAAACCTTGATGGTGTTAATTTTTCAAATGTCACTTAAAAATAGGTAGCTAAATAAGTACTCTGAGTGTTTTTAATGCAATGGTATACTTTTCTAAAGGGGCCTCTGGAATGTGGGCATCACAGATTGGACATCTTTAGTTAACACTTGCTCAAAGTTATCGAAGAGATAAAGAGAGTTATTGCTCTGTCTTGTGTAATTTTTTTAATTGCTAAGTTATCTGTTGTTAATTAGGATCCCCTTTTTGATGTAGCTTCAGAAGAATGTTTTGCCCTAAATTCTAGCTCAGTGTTTCATTTATATGCTTGGATAAGTTTCCTTCCCTGTTCTGGACCTTACTTTCTCTGTCCTGTACTTTATTTTTTAATTCGATATTAAGGACCTTTTCACAGAAGAGTACTTCCCCATTGGGTTTTAGAGAAGCTAGATCTTCGTTTCTCATGCAATTTCTCTGGCTATTATGTATAATTCCCTGGGGACCCAAAGCAGGCAAGAGACCTAGGAAAGAAGGAACAGAAACCTGAGAGGCTTCAGGCACACAGGAATGTCACTCTGTTCTCGTTCAGCACCTTCCCCTAGTCGTGCATTGGTTTCCCCCAGATCCAGAGAAGAACATAAAACCTATTTTGCAGAAGCAGGCCATATGCCTCTCTTTAGGGATGACCCATAAAACATGTATTATTTTTCACATATAAAAATAATTAATGCAGCTGATATTTTTAAAAATCTCAGGTGGCACCTTATGAATAATTTGAGCTTTGCGGTACTCTGCTTGTAAGTCACCCTTATCTGAGGTGCTTTTTGGTTAAGATCTCAAAAATTCTCTCTCTCTCTCTTTTCCTACTGAACTGGAAACTACCCTGTGTCACATTAAAGTTATTGGCAAATGTGTCCTTATTGTGAGAATAAGGAAGAACATGCACTGACTTTGGGAGGAATCCCCACCTCATTCAGTGGCACTGCTTGCCAATGCATGGTAAAAAAATTAGATAGAAAAGTTCCTACAAAGAGGAAGACAGTACAACTATATGTATTCACTTGCTTTCTCATTTGCTTATTTACTTGACATGTTTCAATAAGTGCAGAGAAGAAAAGGCACAGGGTACTATGCGAAAAAATGGACAAGAGAGGGTGGTCCTTTATGAGAAGAGATCTTTAAGAAAGTAATTTCTAAGCTGAGACCTACTGAATTTCTAAGTTGAATGCCTACTGACTAGTAGAAATTCTTACTGACAAGTCAGTAGGAATTTGAAGGCTGGACAACATGGCACAGCAGTAAGGGGAGAATAGCAGGAGATGGAGGCAGCTCCATTTAGAAATGCTTATGTTTAATTTTTAAAAGATGCATCTTGGGCTCTTGATTGGCAAATAGCTGTGGAAAGTGAAATATTTTGTTTTGAAGAGTTAATATAGTTGAAACAGCATAATCTTGTAAAGTTATATCTGAATCTTAATAGAGAATGTAAAGAAAGATTAGAGATTTAAAATTTAACGCAGATCATGCCATGTGGTCAGTGGCTTTTATAAACTTTTTTACTCAAATTATGACTTATATCTGGACATTTATTTAGAAGATTATATATATATCTCTCTCCATACATATGTACATATATATATATATATATATATATATATATATGTATGGGTAGATAGTCTTTTGGTTTTTTTTGGCATTAATTCTTGAAGCTCAGTTTATTTAGCATCCCCATATGTTTAGGAACCTTTTATAGCTTATCTCACTTGAGAATATAACAATGTATTTAAATTAGAGCCCTCCTTCAAAATCCTGAGTTTACTTTGGAAGGTGTATCTTTTTTTCTTTCTTCTCCTTTCCCTTTCTTAGCTTATCTTTTGGGTAGAATTACAGAAAGTGGTAGGAACAGTTGTCTCTTCTAAATGTGGTGCTGTGTTACCACCTCCTGTGCAGGCAGAGTCCTGTGCATTCCAAAGATGTCCTGGGAACGGAAACTAGACAAAGAGAGAGGAAGATTGGCTTGGCTAAGCTACGTGGACATTCAGTTTGTGAAAGGATAAACTAGATATAAGGAATAAGAAGTGATAAATGGTTTTTCACTTGACTCTCTTAAACGTAAATCCAAACCTGACCCTTATTAAAGTGATCTGGCTGCTTTTTATTTGGGTAAATATATAATCTTTGATATGCTGTCTTAATGTTGCCTTTGTGCTAACCTGAACCTGGCGATCCTTATAATTGTCACTGAAGATACATAATATGGAGATGAAAGTTACCTTTTTAATTCTAGTCCGTAGTAAGCACATTGTTAAATGCTTGAAGGGAAATGCAAATCAGAAAGGCTAGATGTCTTTTGGTAAACTTACCATACTTTTCTGATATTTAGCTTATATAGAATATAATTAAGATAAACCAAATAACCAAGCTTGTAAAGGTGCTGTCGTGTAGAAAAAAAGCAACATGGAGCGAGGGGCCTTTTAACACCTCGGTTCTGCCACAAAAGAGCCATGTGACTTTATACTGAAAACATAAGCTTTCTGAGCTGTTTCCTCATCTATGAAATGGAGATAATGCCTACTTTATTAGGGGCATTTGTGAAGATCACAATACATGTGAAAGTGCGCCACACATTTGTGTGGTCCCTAACCTTCAGATGAGTTTAATTAAGTAATTGTTGATCATACATATATTAGGTGCAGGGTTATACTGGGCAAGACAATCCTAGCCCCTGCCTTTAAGCAGTTCACAGTTCAGTAGCTGTGTGACCTGAATCCTTTGTAGCTGCTCCGTGTGTTGTTTGAGAAGCATTAGCAGTGCCATTTCTGCATCATGCTTCAATTCAGTGGCCAGACCAGGGGTCACTCACAGGGTGCTGCCTCACACAGAGGACCACGGGACAGGAAGCAGACTGTATTGCCACCTTGCTGGATGACACATGATCATGCAACATGAGAATCATCTGGTTTGGCTGCTGTACAAGATGATGAAGTGGGGGTTAGTCTGCCAGAGCAGGATAGGTGGAAGAGAGCCTCCGTGATCACATGAATGATGCTGGAAATGCAGCAGAGTTGGCATGCAGAGATTGCTTGATGAAACTGTGATGAAGCCTGAGCGTAGAGGCTGGTGGTATGTAGTGAGGTGAAATTTACCAAGTGGGTATGTACTTGGTATTGGTTTTGTATTATTCATTATGCATTTTGTATATAAAAGGAGATAGTATTTTTATTCACTGACATGGGTTTTGATTACATTTGCATCACACTAGGTTCTTTGATAACTACTATTGTAGTTTTGTTCACACAATTCTTTTTACTCTTCTATTTTTTTTCTCATTTCTGTGGCCTTTTCTTACCTTTCCTTAATCTTGTCTGGTCTTTTCTGAACCCTATGAACTGCTCCATACCCAGAACTCATCCACCCAACTGCTGAATATAAAATAAGTTGTCCTTTCCTCATCTTTCTTTCATCCCTCTAAAATGACGTTTTATTACTATGCAGTAAACATGTTTTAATAAATACTTCCCTAATTCCAAACATAACCTACATTTTGCAGGGATTTTAGAAGTGGTAGACAAGTACAAAGAAGAAAATTAAAATTACCCTAATGCTTAGCACCGAGAGCTCACATCTGCTAGATTTTTAATGTATCTGTTCTATCTCCTAAAAAATTATTTAGGAAATGTTTGGATTTTCAGTGCCACTTACATATATTTGTTAGATTTAGAAGATCAGCACCACATTTATTTATGACCTATGATAATTTGGAACTAGTTTTCCTCAAGAATTTAAAGACTTTTTTTTTAACCTCTATCTGGCATAAGATGACTATGTTTACTAACATTCATTTTTGAGCCAAAAAAAGAAGCAACAAAACATAAATCGGGAGAGAGAAGAGCTCTTTTATTTAGTAATTCCTGACACGTTTTAGATGCTCATCAAATAATTTTCTTTTCATTGCTTCTTACTTTTCCCTCCCTTTATTTTTTATACTCCTTACAGCTCACACATTTAGCTAAGGAGTGGCATCCCACTGGGTCTCCTTGGGGTGCCTTATGTAGCTCATGTTAGAATTTGAGTATGGTGCCTTAGAAGACATGCTATATCTAAATTGAAGGCTCCTGATCTGGGGGTTATTTATATTTTCTAAAATTATATGCTAAAGTATATTTTATATGTTTATTTTTCTGGGAAGATAATCAGCCTATGAGTTTTATCAGATTTTTAAATGATTCTGTGGCCAGAAAAAAGATTCAGGATCTGAATCTAAGATCTGCTTATGGCCTAGCCCTTGAATTCTTGTCAACTCTGGGCAAGGTACATAACCTCTCGGCAAAGAGGAGTCACTTGTGCATAAAGTACATGGAAGTTATACAAAATTTAAAGACAATTATGAAAATTCGGTTTATTGGTTAGGAAAAAAGTCAAGGGACAGTATATTTCCAGTCTGAACCATATCAACTATGGTTGTATTCTGAGGCTAACTATGAGCTATGGAATGCCGAAGACAAGATAAATACTGCTTTTAATTCTTGTGTGATAGATTTGGTAGACTATATGATAGATTTGGTAGACATTTCCTAATAGGAATTTCAGACATTAGAATGAGTTTTTGTAATATTCTTCTCATAAATTGGGTAAGATTTTTATTTGAATTAAGTACTTTAGAAGTGATCTTATTTGAATTTAAAACAATTTTCATTACCTGTGAAATATTCCATATGCTCAGAGTCTAAGAAATCCTAATAGGTAGTTAAAAGTGTAAAATGTCTTCCCTTCTTCCTATCTGTATCTCCTCCCTTCTCCATGCTTTCTTCCTGCAAATAATTTGTGTATTTGCTGTAAAGTGTGTACTTACCTTAAGCTAGTGTTTTCAGACCCTCTTCTTAGCCTGTGACACACTGGTGGGAAGTCTTCTGTCCTGACCCCTTTTTTTCCTCTTTAGCTCTGCCCATTCTTCATCCCATCCTCTGACTTGCACTCATTGTCTGCGTGTTGGTTAACTGTCTATGGAACGCTATGATTAGTACACATGTACAGATTTAACCCACCCAACTTTCTTGATTTCTTTTTCACTTAGTTGCTTTTTTATTAAAAACTCTTTGAAACAAATATACAAACCCATAATGTAATGTATACCTGAATACCAGTTTCCCCAAGGTAATCCAATGTATAGGAGGCTGTAGGTGAGTCAAAAGGCCATAATTGTGGAAGAACTGAAGTGAAGTGAGCAGATCCTTTAGACTGTGGGGGTGGGGATGGGTAGCTGTAATGATTTTAGAAAGTAAGGTATAGAAGGTTGAATTAAATGGTCTCTCAAGGATCTTTCTGGCTCTCATATTCTGAGACCTAAAAAACATTGCTTAGACAGAGATCACTAGGAACAAAAGGCTTCTCTTCATAATGGAGCTTGTTGTGATTCTCACTTAGGAAGCTTGGCAGAGGGGCCCATCATAAGACTGTCACCAGTCAATTAAAGTCAATGTCAATTAGAGAATATTAATTAAAATTGTAGCCTCCCTAAGGAAAAAAAACATTGATTCTCTGTCTCTCTCTATAGATTAGAAACATTGACTCTTTATTTCTATATATAGATAAATAGAAGTATAGTTCTTTTCCCAACCAAAAGAAAGACAATAACTTAAGTATTTCTGAATACATCTAACAATAGGAATCTAGTGCTTTTAGATTCTCTGACTTCTTTTCAGCACCTCAGTACTACTAAACAGAACTTTTTCTTTTTTTAATTCTTGTTTCACAGTTTTCCTGGCCCAGAATCCTATCTCCACGAGTCTCTTAGCTATCTATGAACATAATTATCCCCTAGGGCTATAGCATCTCAACCCTCATCAGAATAAAGATATCAGATGATAAAAATGAATTGATGTAAATAAAAAGTATTATTTCTGCCCTCAGTGCTTCTGATTATTGCATGTTTATCATGTAATTGCTGACTTCTGCATTGATTTTAGTAATCATGAATTCACATCCTATTGTCAGAGACAATCCATTGAAGTCCAGAATATCAGAGGTAGAATGGACCTTGAAGAACATATACTGCAGTGGTCCTCAAATTTTAGCATGCCTAAGAATTACCTGGGTGCTTAGGATACATAGTGTTGAATTTTACCTCTGAGATTCTGATTTGAGTATCTGAAGTAGGGTCCTTGAATCAGCATTTTAAGCGGTTATGATAGATAATCTTGATGCATGTGGTTCAGGGACCACATTCTATAGTTCACCAGAGCCCAGAGATTTCCACTATGGCTCACCTAGAGTGGGCAGTGTGGGCTTCTAATTGTCCAATCATCTGTGTCAGTGAAGTGGCACTACTCTTTGGCAACTGCTTTTGTAAAGACTACCAGAGATCTCCTGGTAGCCAAATCTAGTGTTATTGACTTGCAAGCTTCATGATAAACTGACTTACACATACAAATTGATGTTTATAGCTTTTTATACCTGTGATTACTGTTTTCCTCCCTATTTCTCCGTTGTCTAGGTGCTTGTCTTGCCCTTCCAGTTATTCCTTCTTATTCTCATTCTCTAATTCCACTTCCTCTGCCTACCACTCATTTGTAGGTATGCCCACAGAATTCTAGCCTTTATTTTTTGTCTTTTACTTGGATGATCTCTTGTTCAGTTTCACTACCTTGATGGCCCACTTTTTTGTGATTTCCAGATCTTGCTCTTTACCTTTATTTATGGCTACATATTGGTCGTTTTCACCTGTCTGTCCTGCAGAACCTTCAAACTCAGTGTCTAAAATTGAACCCAAAGTCATTTTCCCCCAAATACTTCTTCCACCTGTATTTTCCATTTTATTAAATGGTCCCACCAGTGACCTCTCCAGAGTGCTTGACACCAGAGTAGATTATTTTTTAGGACTCACCTTTCCTATATGACAAACTTATTTTCACTAATAATAATGAAATGAAACAAATAATGGCAGAAAATTTTTTTATTGAAATCTGTATGCATATAATCATATCAACAACAAAATATTGTAGTACAAAAAGGAAAAGTTATAAATTATAGTCATGTAATAATAATAATATAATAATTGACAAAAGAAAGGGGAGAACTTGTGAAGAAACTTCCAAAAGAGTGAACTCTACAAATTTCAGAAAATAATTTGCAGGTAGAAGAACAAAATGGAAATATTCCAAATTATGTTTCTTTCTTTCATTGTTTATTTAGAATCTGACCTTTAAGCACAGGAATATGTAGTTGGAGACATACATGGGTCAGAGACATAAACTACACCTGAAATGAGCTTCAAGTCTTTCCAACAAATGTGTATCAGAGTCCAGGCCATATAATTATCTATCTGTAAATCCCATATAATCAGTGTTCCTTCTGAAATAACTTTCATGGGGTATACCACATGTATTAAAGTATAAGAAATGAGAATGTGTTGGTTCAACATTTACACATGTATTACATAGCTATTGCTAAAACTTAACAGTAACCATGGCAAGTATTGGGCACATAGACCAACACATTTTAACAGGGAGTAATTTATTAATGACATTGTTTACAATTGCTATTTCATAGTGACAACAAGAAGCAAACTGACTTTTAGTGAGCTATACTATTATTTTTAAATTGATTGCAAACAGTGCACCCCATTATTGTCTGAACTCACTCCCATACCCTTAGTATCCACTGGATCTCGCCACTGGATCCTGCCATTTACACACTCACCTTAGGCCAAGAACTGTAGGATCGTTAAAAAATTCCTTTTCTTCTATGTTTTTGAGTTTTTCTATGCAATTTCTGACTTATTCATTGTGCGGTTAATTATTTTGAGACTTTTCTTTTTGTTAATGTGACTATTTTAAACAAATTTTCCTTTACCCCTGTAAAAAATAGCTTTTTTGAGGTATAATTTTTATATAGGAAAATTGCCCCTTTGTGTATTATACAGTGCCTTGAGCTTTAAGGAGTAAGTATGGTGGGGATGTATGAAAGAGCCTGTGAACTTGCCGAAGCCTAGTTTTGGAGCAGAGCTGGCTCTATGCAGGGACTTTGTTAGCAGAATCAACTGTCTATGACCACAGTGCAGGTGCCAGCAAATTTCTTCAAAGAAGCCTAGGACCAGCCACATCTCTGCAGGAACTGGCCCCAGGAAGACGGTCACTTTGTAGCTGATAACAGCAATGATGCCTAGGGACATCAGCTGGACCAAAGCCCTTCCCCTCACCAGAAGGCTCTTGTGAGCCTCTTTACAGATTGTGTCTTTTAATCTTCCTGGATGGGAGTGGAGCTCTAAGAGACTGCCTTGAAGTCCCTGAGTCATCCAAAGGGGATCATTTAAACCAGCTGTTTTGGCAGGTCAGATTTCAAATAAATGAATCTTTAAACCAAAGGATTGTCTAAGCTGGAAAAGCTTGAAATATTGCTGATTAGCAAGTCTGTTTTCCCACTACCCACTAGGATGGGGTTCCTAAGGATGATTAAATCAACTATATAAATGAAGGAAGCTGCATTTTCTTTACACAGTTGAATGCTTCAAAAGTAAATTTGTAATATGTTACTACAAAAATTAACCCTGCCAAAAAATAGATTTGTAGCCTTACTATGTGATTATAAAAGTAATATAATAAATGCATGGGAAAAGATTAGGTGTATATATACACCAACCGTCTTCATTTCTGAGTAGTGATATTATAAGTGATTTTTATTTTATTTTATTTTATTTTTTATTTATTTATTATTTTTTTGAGACGGAGTCTCGCTTTGTCGCCCAGGCTGGAGTGCAGTGGCGCAATCTCGGCTCACTGCAAGCTCCGCCTCCCGGGTTCACGCCGTTTTCCTGCCTCAGCCTCTCAGAGTAGCTGGGACTACAGGTGCCCGCCACCACGCCTGGCTAATTTTTTGTATTTTAGTAGAGACGGGGTTTCACCGTGGTCTCGATCTCCTGACCTCGTGATCTGCCCGCCTCGGCCTCCCAAAGTGCTGGGATTACAAGCGTGAGCCACTGTGCCCGGCTATTTTATTTTTTTGTTTTTCTCCCCTTAAATTGTCTGAAATAAATTGTATATGTTGTAGCTAGGAGAAACAAATACTATTAAAGAATAATCAACCGGCAAAATAGTAATTTTTTATTAGATATATTTGCATTATTAATACCTTTGTAGGATACATTTTATACATATGTATATGATAAAATACATTTTGTAGAATTTTATATCGTGCATTTTCATCAGCTAATAACACAATCAGTTTCCCTGTTCCCTAAGTATTTTTCAAAAGCAGTTAGAAAAATAGCCGTATAATAGTTTTTTGATGAACAGTTTCTCTGTTGCTGGACATCTAGATTATTTTTAAAATTTCACCATCTTAAGTAATGCTGTACTACACACATTTCTTTGTAAATCTTGGCATATTTGATTGTTTTCTTGGTATATATTCCTTGAAATGGAATTACTGGGCTAGATAATAGGAACATTTTCAAAGTTCTAGATATTAAACAGTTTTAATTTCAGTGATCCTTTGAGAGCCTTAACTTTAAGGACTGAGCCACATTATTACCTGGGTGTATAACCTTTTTGTTCGACACATTTGTTATTTCTTTTTTTTTTTTTTTTTTTTTTTGAGATGGAGTCTCACTGTGTCACCCAGGCTGTAGTGCAGTGGCGTGATCTCCGCTCACTGCAAGCTCCACCTCCCAGGTTCACGCCATTCTCCTGCCTCAGCCTCCCGAGTAGCTGGGGCTACAGGCGCCCGCCACCATGCCCAGCTAATTTTTTGTATTTTTAGAGGCGGGGTTTCACCGATTTAGCCAGGATGGTCTCGATCTCCTGACCTCGTGATCTGCCTGCCTTGGCCTCCCAAAGTGCTGGATTACAGGAATGAACCACTGCGCCCGGCCCACATTTGTTATTTCTTACCAACAATAGCAGCAGCAATAATTAAACACACATATGTACACATACACAGCTGTTCTCTCTAATCAAGACTTCCTCAGGCCATGCTCCCCTAAAAATTTAGGATACCTATTGTCTGTTTCCTTTGAGGAAAACCACTTACTATTTATAGTAGTTGCTCTCATTCTGTGAATTCAGCAGTGACAACTGGCTAATAATGGCTTTGGTAGTCCTTTGTTTGGTTGGGTCACGTTATCCATGAATGTTATTACTCACCTATTATTCCATCATGAATAACCCTTGACATAACTCTCTGTAAGGCATTTATTGGAGTTTCGTTTGTCTAGAGTATGGTACCACTTCCTTGCTGTTTAACTGTTCTTCCTGTTTTTCCATATCTCACTACTCAAACTGTCCACAGTCTTTCCCTTTTGAGCCAAGCCATGTCTGTCTCTTCCGTTTCTGACATCCAGTAGCATGTGTAATCTCAATCAGGAATGTTACTTAGAGGCTTGTATCTTGTCTAAGCAGAGACTTGTCGTCCACAATTCATGGCAGGGAGCATCATAATAGACTCTCTGTCTAGAGAAAACTCTTCTACATATATTGCAGAATGGGTTTTCTATTTGTACTCCTTACCAAATCCGTACGGCACCTCTAAAGTGCAGCTTTACCATCTAATATGATGTATCCAACTTTATTTACGAGCAAAACGACCTTCTCTCCCCTACACGTATTTTGTAGGTGCCTCTCCAGTCCATAGAATTCAGCAAAAGTAGAATTTCTGCCAGAAGGAAATAGGGGGAGTCTGCACTTGGAATTTATGAAATGAAATGATGACTTCTATTAATGTTGAGAATCTCATTTGCTGCTTTTGTATTCTCCACAATGCCTAACTCAATGCTAAGGGCAAAACTCGCCCTTAATAAATAGCTGTTCTCTGTTTGTCTATACTTCTGTTTCATCGTATTATTATAGTAATGCCTTTGGTGATAATTAAGTGTTGAAGAACATTTATTATAAAACACACTTATTAATCCTTAATGTCACAGACTGACCTTGTCATTATATCAGCTTTTTATTCACTGCAAGTAAATCTAGCATTCTTCATTTTTTAATTCATTCTAGTGGTGGAAACAATCATAACTATAAAATGTTTATATTTCTTGAAGTTATTATAGTGAATGTGCATGCATGCTTTGTAATAATTTTTTTTATCTTGCTGCTTATAACATTTTCTTGTTGTTTTTTTTTTTCCCACTGACTAGGGAAAGTTGGAGACTAAGGAAATGCATGGCTATAAGATTCCTGGCCATAGTCCTCATAGAAGCATCTCTGAATACAGTGGGATAAGGAAAGGGAAAAATTAACAAATTTAGTTACAAAATATGTCTATGTTCCCCATCCTTTTCACTTTAAAGCATAAATGGTTGTCAGAATAATTGTAATAACAATGGTTTCTGGATTCTAGTTTATTGCCAACATTTGTCAGCTTTCATGTATTTCTTTCTTCTTTTATGGAAGGACAGTAATGATGTTCATCATTGGCAAGGCTAATTGTGAAATTTATTTAACCTTTCTTTTAGTAGACTTTGAATTTTTTCTTACCTCCTCTGAAATACTATACAGAAATTTGGGGCAGTATCTGTAATTCTGAGAAACAGAAGAAAAAAGGTGATTTTCAAGTGATTCTAGAATAAGCACTGTTAAGTTTAAGATTTCTTTTCCTTCTGAACTTCCACTTTTGTATTTTAGCATCTTTGATTTTAGGAGGAGGGCTTTTCAGCTATTGTAAAACTAGCTTATTTTGCTGATGTCTTCCTAGTCAAATTGGAAACATGTAATAGGCTTAGTAGCCCAGAGAAGGTAAGAAAGATAGAAGTTTGTGGGTTGATGTCCTTTTTGGAGACAAAGAAAGGAATGCTAGTTACTTGATCCTTGGCCAAGTTGGTAACAAAACCAGGTGTTCCTGTATTTAGCCTATAGACAGAGCACTTTCTGCTTAAGCCTCTGCTGGCAGTTGACTGCTCTTTCAAAATAGGAATTACTTTCTACTTTACCTCAAAACAGAGGTAAAGTGGAGACTAGTAATTGCATTGAAAAAATTATGTTTAAAATATGTTGCTTGTGAAATACATGGTGTTTGGAGAAAATAAGCTAGCCTACAAGGAATGGTGAGTGTGATGGTTAAGAGCATGCATGCACTCTGGGACCAGACTTCTTATATTCAAAATTTGATTCTGATGAGAGAATACTATTAACAACTCTATGTCGACATATTTGTTAACTTAGGTGAAATGGACCAATTCCTTAAAAGACACAATTTGCCAGAACTCACACAAGAAGAAATAATTTAAACAAGCCTATGTCTGTTAAATAAATTGAATTAATAATGAACTCTGGTTAATTTTATGTGTAAACTTGAGTGGGCTGTGGGTACCTAGATTAAACGTTTTTTTTTCTGAGTGTGTCTGTGGGGTCTTTCTAGTTGAGAGATTAGCATTTGAGTAGTTGGACTAAGTAAAGTAGATTGCCCTCCCCAGTGTGAGTAGACATTGTCTAGTCAGTTGAGAGCCTGAATAGAACAAAAAATGAAAGAAGGAGGAATTCACCTTTTTTTCCTGCCTTACTGTCTGAGTTGACAAGTCTCATCTCATCTTCTGCCCTTGGACAGGAATTTGCATAATCAGGTCCACTGGTTCTTAGACCCTCAGATTTGGACTGAGTTACAACCAAGCTTTCCTGGGACTCCTGCTTGTAGATGGAAAATCATGGGACTTCTCAGCCTCTCTAATCTAGTGAGCCAATTCCTCATAATAAACCACCCCCCCCCCCCACAACACACGCACAGAGGCATACCTTGTTTTATTGTGCTTCAGTGTATTATGCTTCACAGATACTGTATTTTTCACACATTGAAGGTTTAAGGCAACCCTGCATCTAGTGAGTCTATCAGCACTGTTTTCCCAACAACATATGCTCACTTTGTGTTTCTTTGTTACACTTTGGTAATTTTCACAATATCTCAAACTTTCTCATTATTCTCTATGTATTATGATGATCTGTGATCAGTGATCTCTTTTTTCTTAACTCTGCAGCTTTGTAGCAATTAGCGATCTTTAATATTACGGTTGTAATTGTTTCGGGGTGCCATAAACTAGCCATATAAGACGTCAAACTTAGTAAATGCTGTGTGTGTTCCGACTGCTCCACTGATCAGCTGTTTGCCTGTCTTTCTCTCCTCTGTCCTGCCTGTTCCCTGAGACAAAACAATATTGAAATTAGGCCAGTTGATAACCCTGTAATAGCCTCGAAGAAGTATTCAAGTGAAAGGGAAGAGCTACACATCTCTCGCTTTAAATCAAAAGCTAGACATGATTAAGCTTAGTGAGGAAGGCATGTTGACAGCCTAGATAGGCCAAAATCTAAGCTTCTTGGTATTAAACACCCAAGTTGTGAATGAAAAGCAAAAGTTTTTGAAGGAAATTAAAAGTGATACTCCAGTGAACACACAAATTATAAGAGAGTGAAACAGCCTTATGGCTGATATGGAGAAAGTTTTGCTGGTCTGGATAAAAGATATAACCAGCCACAACATTTCTGTAAGCCAAAACCTAATCTAGAGCAATGCCCTAACTTTTTTCAGTTCTATGAAGACAGAGAGGTGAAGAAGGCACAGAAAAAAGTTTGAAGCTAGCAGAGGTTGGTTCATGAGGTTTCAGGAAGGAAGTTGTCTTCATAACATGAAAGTACAAAGTAAAGCATCAAGTGCTGATTTAGAAGCTGCAGCAAGTTATTCAGAAGTTCTAGCGAAGATCATTGATGAAGGTGCCTACACTAAACAACAGATTTTCAATGGAGATGAAAAACAGCCTTCTGTTAGAAGAAAATGCCATCTAGGACTTTCATAGCTAGAGGGAAGTCAGTGACTGAATCCAAAGGTTCAAAGCACAGGCTGACTCTCCTGTTAGGAGCTAACGCAGCTGGTGACTTTAAGTGGAAACCAGCACCCATTTACCATCCTGAAAATCCTTGAGCCCTTAAGAATTACACTAAAGCTCCTCTACCTGTGCTCTGCAAATGGAATAACAAAGCCTGGGTGATAGCACATCTGTTTATAGCAGGGTTTACTGAAAATTTTAAGCCACCTGTTGAGACCTACTGCTTGGAAAAAAAAGATTCTTTTTGAAATATTAGTGTTCATTGACAATGCATTTAGCCACCCAAGAGTGCTGATGGAGCTGTATAAGGAGATTAATGTTGTTTTCATGACAGCTAATGAAACTGGATCCTCATCTCTCACCTTATAGAAAAATCAACTCAAGATTGTTCAAAGACTTTAATACCTGAAACCATAAAAATTATAGACGATAACCCTCACAGCTTAGCTGCCACCTGTGAGTGAGAACACATGATACTTGGTTTTCCATTCCTGAGTTACTTCACTTAGAATAATGGTCTCCAGTTCCATCTGGGTTGCTGTGAATGCCATTATTTCATTCCTTTATATGGCTGAGTAATATTCCATGGTGTGTGTGTGTGTGTGTGTGTGTGTACATATATATACATACATACATACCACAATTTCTTTATCCACTCATTGATTAATGGACATTTGGGCTGGTTCCATATTTTTGCAGTTGCAAATTGTGCAGCTATAAACATGCATGTGAAAGTATCTTTTTCATATAATGACACTTTTTCCTCTAGCTAGATACCCAGTAGTGGGATTGCTGGATCAAATGGTGGTTCTACTTTTACTAATAGTTCTTTACGGAATCTCCACACTGTTTTCCATAGTGATTGTACTAGTTTACATTCCCACCAGGAGTGTAAAATTGTTCCCTTTCTACCTCATCCATGCCAATATCTATTTTTTTTATTATGGCCATTCTTGCAGGACTAAGGTGGTATCGCATTGTGGTTTTGAAGTGATTTCACCATTTAATAGTATTTGCCCACATTTATTCATTCTGTGGTCTGTCAATCAAGGAATAACTTCAACTGTCAAGTCTTCTTATTTAAGAAATACATTTCATAAGTATTGAAGGAAATTAAAATGCTACTCCAGTGAACACACAACTTACCCTTTTCATTCACAATTTGGCTGTTTGATGCATTTTTGTCACTGCCATAGAGAGTGATTCTTCTGATGGATCAGGGCAAAGTCCACTGAAAATATTCTGGAAAGGATTTACAATTCCAGATGCCATTAAGAACATTTTTGTCATAGGAGGAAGTCAAAATATTAGCATTAACAGGAATTTGTAAGAAGTTGATTCCAACCCTTGTGCATGACTTTGAGGGGTTCAAGACTTCAGAAGAGGAAGTCACTGCAGATGTTTTGGAAATAGCAAAATAACTAGACTTGGAAATTCATATGGAACCCCCCAAAAAAGCCTTCATAGCCAAACAAGGCGAAGTAAAAAGAACAATTCTGGAAGCTTCACATTACTTGACTTCAAACTACACTGTAAGGCCATAGTCACCAAAACAGCATGGTCCTGGCGTAAAAATAGGCACATGGACCAATGGAACAGAATAGAGAACCCAGAAATAAAGCCAAATACTTACAGCCAACTGATCTTCGACAAAGCAAACAAAGATAAAGTGGGGAAAGGACACCCTATTCAACAAAGGTGCTGAGATAATTGGCAAGGTACATGTAATAGAAGAATGAAATGGAATCATCTCTCACCTTATACAAAAATCAACTCAAGATGTATCAAGTTCTTAAATCTAAGACCTGAAACCATAAAAATTCTAGAAGATAACATTGGAATAACCTTTCTAGATGTTGGCTTAGGGAAGGACCTCATGACCAAGAACCCAAAAGCAACTGCAACAAAAACAATGATAAATAGATGGGACTTAATTAAACTAAAAAGCTTCTGCACAGCAAAAGAAACAATCAGCAGAGTAAACTGACAACCCACAGAGTGGGAAAAAATGTTCACAGTCTATACATCTGACAAAGGACTAATATCCAGAATCTACAAGGAACTCAAACAAATTAGCAAGAAAAAAACAACCTATCCAACCAAAAAGTGGGCTAAGGCCATGGGACAGTTCTCAAAAGAAGACATACAAGTGGCCAACACACATATGAAAAAAATGCTCAACATCACTAATGATCAGGGAAATACAAATCAATAGCACAATGCAATACCAGGTTACTTCTGCAAGAATGGCCATAATAAAAAAAAATAATAGACGTTGCCATGGATGAGGTAGAAAGGGAACAATTTTACACCGCTGGTGGGAATGTAAACTAGTACAACCACTATGGAAAACAGTGTGGAGATTCCTTAAATAACTATTAATAAAAGTAGAACTACCATTTGATCCAGCAATCCCACTACTGAGTCTCTACCCAGAGGAAAAGAAGTCATTATACAAAAAAGATACTTTCACATGCGTGTTTATAGCAGCACAATTTGCAATTGCAAATATGTGGAACCAGCCCAAATGCCCATCAATCAACGAGTGGATAAATAAATTGTGGTATATATTCATGTATACCATGAAATAATACTCAGCCATAAAAAGCGTTGAAATCATGGCATTTACAGCAACCTGGATGGAACTGGAGACCATTATTCTGAGTGAAGTAACTCAGGAATGGAAAACCAAACATCACGTGTTCTCACTCATAGGCGGGAGCTAAGCTGTGAGGGTTCAAAGGCATAAAAATAATACAATGGACTTTGGGAAAGGGGGGAAAGGGTGGAAGGGGGTGCAGGATAAAAGACTACATACTGGATACAGTGTATACTGCTCAGGTGATGGGTGCACCCAAATCTCACAAATCACCACTAAAGCACTTATCCATGTAACCAAACACCACCTGTTCCCCCAAAACCTATGGAAATAAAAAAAGTTAAAAAATAATTTTAAGATCTCAGGAAAAATAACAACATAAAAACAGGAGTTTTCCAAATAAAGTGATTTCACCATTTGATCAGTGCGTTCAAAACTTTATTAATATAATTCCTTTAAGTGCTTGTGTCTTATGGGTCATATTTCAGTTTTAAGATCTAATTTTTACTTCTCGTTTTTGTATATCTACAAGTTTTCTGAAAAAATCATGGGAAATTCCAGTAATATGTATACCCTAGTTTGACAAATGCTCAATCATCTTTGTATTAGAAGCTTATTCTTTTTTTTTTTTTCTCAATCAATTTAGAAAGTTTATTTTGCCAAGGTTAAGGATGTACCCTCAGGATGCAGTGTCCTGGCAACATGTGCTCAAGGTGGTCAGGGTACAGCTCATTTTTACACATTTTAGGAAGACATGAGACATCAATCAATATGTGTAAGATATACATTGATTTGGTCCAGAAAGACAGGACAACTCAAAACACGGCGGGATGGGGAGGGGTGGGGAGGGGACAGTTCCAGGTAGATGAGATGTGGTTCCAGGTAGATAAGAGACACAAAGTTACATTCTTCTGACTCTTTGATCAGCCTTTCACTGAATACACAGTTTACATGTTGGGGAACATAAAGGAATAGTCACTTATGCCTTAGTCTGGCTCAATGAATCTGCCTTTGTCTCAGATGAACAGAGAGATGACTTTCTGTCTGGCACCTGTGAAGACAAGGTATCAATTTACATCACAAGGGTGAAATTCAACAGAATTGTTTTAGGGTAAAGATTTTGAGGCCCAGAAGGAATTTCCTTATGAGCAAATTGTGATGGAGGTATATAGCTTTTAAAACATCTTTGTAGTTATACTATTTAGAAATAGAATGAGAGGCAGGTTTGCCTGATGTAGTTCCCAGCTTGACTTTTCCCTTTAGCTTAGTGATTTTGGGATCCCAAGATTTATTTGCCTTTCACAGTGTCTGTTACATTGTCTTTGATTTGACATTACCATGAGGCTTGCAAATAGTACTTACAACCCATTATCTTAAACTGATGACAACTTAATACTGATTGCATAAACAAACAAGCAAAGAGAAAGCAAATAAAAGCTCTACACTTTAACTTCATTCCTCCACTTTTTAACTTTTTGTTGTTTCTGTTTATGTATTATTTTACTGTCTGTGTCTTGAAAAGTTGTTGTAGTTATTTTTTTTTTGATTGGCTCATCTTTTAGTCTTTCTGCTCAAGATATGAGTGCTTTATACAGCACAATTACAGTTTTATAATATTCTGTTTGTCTGTGTGCTTACTATTACCAGTGAGTTTTTTGCCTTCAGATGATTTCTTATTGCTCATTAACATCCTCTTCTTTCAAACTGAAGAACTCCCTTTAATATTTCTTATAGGACAGGTCTAATGTTGATGAAATCCCTCAGCTTTTCTTTGTCTAGGGAAGTCTTTATTTCTCCTTCATGTGTGTAGTATTTTTTGATCAATTCTGCTATTAAGAGATTGTAATTCATTCTTCAGTATATCAGTTGCATTTTTCAGCTCCAGAATTTCTGATTGATTCTTAACTATTTCAATCTCTTTGTTAAATTTATCAGATAGTATTCTGAATTCCTTCTCTGTGCTATCTTGAATTTTGTTGAGTTTCCTCAAAGCAGCAATTTTGAATTCTTTGTCTGAAAGGTCACATATCTCTGTGTCTCCAGAGATATGTGCCTTATTTAATTCATTTGGTGGATTCATGTTTTCCTGGATGGTCTTGATGCTTGTGGATGCTTATTGATGTGTGGGCATTCATGAAATTAGGTATTTATTTTCTTTATTGTAGTCTTTGCAGTCTGGGCGTGTTTGTACCTGCCCTTCTTGGGAAAGCTTTCCAGGTATTCAAAGAGAGTTAGGTGTTGTGATCTAAGTTTTTGTTTACTGCAGCCTTATCTGCATTAGGGGGCATCCCAAGCCCAATAACACTATGGCTCTTGAAGACTCAAGAGGTACTGCCTTGGTGGTTTTGCATAAGATCTGCAAGAATTCTCTGGATTACCAGAAGGAGCCCTTGTTCTTTTCCTTTACTTTCTTTGAAACAAATGGAGTCTCTCTCTCTGTGCTGAGCTACCTGGAGCTGGGGGAGAGGTGACATAAATACCACTGTGGCCACCATCACTGGGACTGTGCTGGGTCAGACCTGAAGCTAGCACAGCACTGGGTCTCACCCAAGTCCCACAGTAACTACTGCCTGGTGACAGCCTATGTTTGTTCAAGACCCCAGGGTTCTACAATCAAGAGGTGGTGAAGCCAGCCGGGCTTGTGTCCTGTGTTATCTTGAATTTTGTTCAAGAGTGACTAACTCTCCAGATTCCAGGCAGGACTAGAGATGCCATCTGGGAGCCAGGTCCTAGAGTTGGAAACCTTAGGAATTTACCTGGTGAACTATTCTACTGTGGCTGAACTGACACCCAAGCTGCAAGGCAAAGACCTTCTCACTCTTTTCTCTCCTTTCTACAAGCAGAGGAGTCTCTCCCCATGACCACCACCACCCTAGGCCCATGGCAAATACTGTCTGGCTACCATCGATGTTCACTCAAGGCCCAAGGGCTCTTCTGTCAGCTTTTGGTGATGTTGGCAGTTCTGAGTCTGTTCCTTCAGGGAAGTGGGCTCCCCTCTGGCCCAGCGCAGGTCCAGAAATACTGTGTGATTTTTGGTTCTTATGAAGGTGCTTCTTTGTGTGAATAGTTGTTCAATTTGGTGCTCCAGTGGGGAGGACAATCAGTGGAGTCTTCTGTTGAGCCATCTTGTTCTGCCTCTTCCTCCTCCAGGTTTGGCAAGGTGGCTCAGCGATGTCCGCAACAGCCCAGTCTCTCTTTTTTCTTTGCCATCCTCAATATTTGGTTTTTGATCTTGGGCTTGCCACTCATGGTTGCAGGATGGTTGTTGGCAGCACTCTGAAACATTTATCTGTATACAACATTTAAAACAAGAAGAGAATGGGGTGAGAAACAAAGAATAGGATTGTGATTGCCAGGGCTGGGGGAAGGGGAAAATGTTGCTGATCAATGGCAACAGATATAAAATTTCTATTATGCAAGATGAGTAAGTTCTAGAGATCTGCTGTATAACATTGTACGTATAAATAACAGTACTGAATTGTGCACTTAAAAATCTGTTAAGAGAGGCCAGGCATGGTAGTTCACACCTATAATCCCAGCATTTAGTGAGCCTGAGGTGGGAGGGTCACTTTAGCCCAGGAGTTCAAGACAAGTCTGGGCAACAAAGTAAGACCCTATCTCCACAAAAAATACAAAAGTTAGCTGAGTGTGGGGGTGCACACCTTTAGTCCTAGCTACTTGGGAGGCTGGGGCTGAAGGATCACTTGATCCCAGGAGTTCAAGGCTGCAGTGAGCCATGTCACACCACTGCACTCCACCCTGGGTGACAGAGCAAGACCCTGTCTAAAAAAACAAAACAAAACAAAATAAAACAAACCTCAGGCATGGTGGCTCACGCCTGTAATCCCAGCACTTTGGGAGGCTGAGGCGGGTGGATCACCCGAGGTCAGGAGTTCAAGACCAACCTGGCCAACTTGGAGAAACTCTGTCTCTACTAAAAAATACAAAATTAACTGGGGGTGGTGGCGCATGCCTGTAATCCCAGCTACTCAGGAGGCTGAGGCAGGAGAATCGCTTGAACCCGGGAGGTGGAGGTTGCGGTGAACCGAGATCATGCGATTGCACTCCAGCCTGGGCAAAAACAGCGAAACTCCATCTCAAAAGAAATAAAAAAAATCTGTTAAGAGGATAGAGCTGTTAAGCATACTTACTATAATAAAATTAAGAAGGCAGAAAGAGGAAAAAGAAGAGAAGGAGAGGGAGGAGGAGGTGGAGGTGGAGAAGAAGAGGGAGTAGGGGGAGGAAAGGAAGAAGCGAAGCTTATTCTATCTTAAAAAAATGGAGCCTGAAGATGTGATTGAATTGTTGCAATCTCATGATAAAACTTTAACAGATGAGAAGTTGCTTCTTCTGGATGAGCAAAGAAAATGGTTTCTTGAGATGGAATCTACTCCTGGTGAAGATGTGAACAATGTTGAAGTGACAACAAAGGATTTAGAATATCATATCCACTTAGATGATAATAGCAGGATTTGAGAGGATTGACACCAATTTTGAAAGAGTTTCTGCTGTAGGTAAATGCTATCAAACAGCATTGCCTGCTACAGAGAAATCTTTCATGAAAGGAGTGTCAGAGTAGCAAACTTCACTGTTGCCATATTACCACAGCCACACAAGCTGTCAGTAACCATTAACCTGATCATTCAGCAGCCATCAACATTGAGGCAAGACCTTCTATTAGCAAAAAGATGATGACTCACTGAAGGCTCAGATGATCATTAGCATTTTTAGCCATGAAGTATTTTTTACTTTAAGATATGTACTTTTTTTATATAATGCTACTGCATACTTAATAGACTACAGTATAGTGTAAATACAACTTATATGCACTGGGAAACCAAAAAATATGTATGACTTGCTTTATTGAGATTTTTACTTTATTTTGGTGATCTGGAAGCAAATCTCTAATATCTCTGAGGTATGTCTGTATGTATACGGTCAGCCCTCCATATTTGTGGGTTATGCATCCATGGATTCAACCAACCACAGATTGAAAATATTTTGGGAAAAAATTAAAAAAAAAACACAAAGATAAAACATACAAATAGAAACACAATACTATATTTACATAGCATTTACGTTGTGTTAGGTATTGTATGTAATCTAGAGATGATTTAAGGTATTTGAGAGAATATTTGTAGGTTACATGCAAATACTGTACCATCTTATGTAAGACACTTAAGCATTTGGGGATTTTGGTGTCTGGGGGGTGTCCTGGAACCAATCCCAGTCAATACTGATGGGTTGAACTAATATGGGTGAAGAACTTAGAATGGTTCCTAACACATAGTAAATAACCAATAAAGGAATAGATATTATTAGTCTATTATTATTTTTAAAAGAAATATCACTTGAAGCTTTCTTGAAGTGGTTTTGTGAAAAAGAATCTGAAAAATAATACTACCACATTTTGTAGGATAGAAAAATCAAATGCTCGTGTGTGTGTAGTTGTATCTGTGTGATGGAGCATTAGAAAATGTTAAGATATAGTGGCCAACTGGGGAGTACCCTGTCTATAAGTTTCGATTTAGATTAAAAGCCAAAATACTATGATCACCAAACTGTACTGATTTGTCAGCCAGCTATGGTCTATGAATCATCAGTTGCAGTCCCTGATATAAGGTATACATGCATCAAACATAGCTTAGTTCTATAAAAAGACTGAGTATTTAAAGCTGTGCTGTCTATCATGCTAGCCATTAGCTCCATGTGGACATCTAAATTAAAATTCAGCTCCTCAGTCACTTTAGGTACAATTCAGATGCTGAATAGCCACATGTGGCTGCTACTATGTTGGGTGGTGCAGATACAGGACATTTTCATCATTACAGAAAGTTCTGTTGGATAGAACTGACCTAATGGCTTGTAAACATATTCATTCATTACTGTCTACCAACTTATCCATTCCTTGGTGAGAAATCACCAAGTGAGAGCCAGCAGACCTGTAATACACAGTACTGTAAGATTGGTCTTTAGGCATGAAGTCCTTGCCCATGCCTATGTCATGAATGATATTGCCTAGGTTTTCTTCTAGGGTTTTTATGGTTTTAGATCTAACATGTAAGTCTTTAATCCATCTTGAATTAATTTTTGTATAAGGTGTAAGGAAGGGATCCAGTTTCAGCTTTCTACATATGGCTAGCGAGTTTTCCCAGCACCATTTATTAAATAGGGAATCCTTTCCCCATTTCTTGTTTTTGTCAGTTTTGTCAAAGATCTGATAGTTTGTAGATATGCGGCATTATTTCTGAGGGCTCTGTTCTGTTCCATTGATCTATGTCTCTTCATGTCTAAAACACCAAAAGCAATGGCAACAAAAGCCGAAATTGACAAATGGGTTCTAATTAAAGAGCTTCTGCACAGCAAAAGAAACTACCATCAGAGTGAACAGGCAACCTACAAAATGGGAGAAAATTTTCGCAACCTACTCATCTGACAAAGGGCTAATATCCAGAATCTACAATGAACTCAACCAAATTTACAAGAAAAAAACAACCCCATCAAAAAGTGGGCAAAGGATATGAACAGACACTTCTCAAAAGAAGACATTTATGCAGCCAAAAAAAAAAAAACACATGAAAAAAATGCTCATCATCACTGGCCATCAGAGAAATGCAAATCAAAACCACAATGAGATACCATCTCACACCAGTTAGAATGGCCATCATTAAAAAGTCAGGAAACAACAGGTGCTGGAGAGGATGTGGAGAAATAGGAACTCTTTTACACTGTTGGTGGGATTGTAAACTAGTTCAACCATTGTGGAAGTCAGTGTGGCGATTCCTCAGGGATCTAGAACTAGAAATACCATTTGACCCAGCCATCCCATTACTGGGTATATACCCAAAGGACTATAAATCATGCTGCTATAAAGACACATGCACAGGTATGTTTATTGTGGCACTGTTCACAATAGCAAAGACTTGGAACCAACCCAAATGTCCAACAACAATAGACTGGATTAAGAAAATGTGGCACATATACACCATGGAATACTATGCAGCCATAAAAAATGATGAGTTCATGTCCTTTGTAGGGACATGGCTGAAACTGGAAACCATCATTCTCAGAAAACTATCGCAAGGACAAAAAACCAAACACCGCATGTTCTCACTCATAGGTGGGAATTGAACAATGAGAACACATGGACACAGGAAGGGGAACATCACACTCCGGGGACTGTTGTGGGGTGGGGGGAGTGGGGAGGGACAGCATTAGGAGATATACCTAATGCTAAATGACGAGTTAATGGGTGCAGCACACCAACATGGCACATGGATACATATGTAACAAACCTGCACATTGTGCACATGTATCCTAAAACCTAAAGTATAAAAAAAAAAAAAAGATTGGTCTTAGGCTACTTAGCTGTTAATCTGCTCCCAAGCAGCAGCTTACAAGTTTGTTTTTGAGGTTCCCCCAACCGCATCAAAGCTCTTGGTTTGGTGACTATAGGCCTCTGGCATTAGTTGATTCTCCAGGTTGAGGAGAGAATTCCATAGGGAACAAAGTAGTTTATTTTCCCACATGACCTTCTGTCTTGACTTCTAACACCATACTTTTAGTTTTGCCTATTATTAACTTGATATAAATAGAATCATTTATACATTATTATAATGTATTATTATAATGTATCTATCTACAATAGATAAAGATACCTTTCCAGGCAAGAAGGGGAAAATTGAGTTGGGGTATATATATGTTTGCATGTGTGTATTTTTTTCACCCACTAGGAGAAATACATCAGTGAGAAACCTTAACCTTGAATATTCTCTATAAAATATATAAAAGGCATATTACCCTAGGAATTTTTTACTGTGTCATAATACTGTTGTATCTCGTCGTGGCAATCAACATTTGCTATCACTAGAATAATGCTTTATTGTTTATAATAGGAAATAGCACAGTTTTAACCTTAATGGTGATTTGAAGAATTTTTACTCTGTTAGAACTTAACTGGAGAAAGCTTGAGCTGGGAGGAGGTGATGTAACAGATCAGATCCTTTAGGGCTATTCAGGTTAGTGGATAGGATTGTGTTTCTTTTGCCATTCATGATGGAGCCCGCATGTTACTCCTTAAACAGAGAAAGTATAGAGTGAGCGTGTATGTGCTGTGGTTTCTTCAGAAAGAGTGGTAGCATTAAGTATTATATGGTTAATGGGAAGTATGAATTTATACTTCCATTCCTGACTCAATAAATATTAGGGATAATTCTTTATATTTTCCCTCTTTATTGAGGGTTTGCATTGGTAATTGTTCCTTCCCTTCTCCAGCATAACCTAATTTATTCTAGGCCTTGGGCTTGAGGACTAAGGCCAATTTTCATTGGTAAATTAATTTCAAACATTACCCTCACATTAGAGTAAATTCATCACTTCTCCCCAAGGGAAGATATGCAGAGGATTTTTGACCTACCTGGAACAGCTGTTTGCTGAATCCTTTCTCCTGGGGCTGTGTGTTACAGTAGAAAGAAAGTGAACATCATGAGACTTGAATTTTAGTCTTGGCTTTGATAAATTTTTTGGATTACTTTATGAAAGCTACTTTATTACTCCATTCCTTATTTTGTGTGTAAAATGAAGGTAACAGCAGCAATGCCCACCTAATTTGCAAGAATGTTGAGAACAATACATGCAAAAGTGAAACTGCTTAGAGCCCTCAGAGGAAAGATAACGGATCTCAGGTTGAGGTTTCATCACATTTCAGCTACGCATGCTTCATTGTTCAAGCCTCTTAGATGTTAACAACTATGGAGTGTTTAGATTTCAGGAGAATCTTATTCTTGAAGTGGTGTTTGTGTGGTTTTTGTGTCTGTGTATGTTCATGTGTTGTATTTCTTTTCAATAATGTGAGTGGTCAGACTACCTATGGGATTTTTTAAGCTTCTGGGCAGCTCTGAGGCAGAGTATAACTTTTTTTTTTTTCCCTCAGGTGGCTAAAGCAATCCTAGTGAGACAATGCATGAGTAATAGTAACAGAGGAATTAAGCAGTTGTGATTTTCTGCTCCAATAATAGAATGGTAAAAATCTTTGTTCTTTTTTTTTTGGTTTCTTGGGACAGATGGTCTTGGTGGCTGTTGACATTTTCTGTGGACTCTCTGGTGTCTCTTGTGCCCTTTGTCCCCTATGCTACCCTGGTTGAGCCGGGGCCAAAGGGTATCCATTTTCCTATCAGTTATTTTATGAAGTTTATCAGGATGTCTTTGCCTTCGTTATCATTTTATATAAAAAAAATTGTGCTTTTAAATGTAATGTTTTCTTTCTTTCTTTCTTTTTCTTTTCTTTCTTTCTCTTTCTTTTCTTTCTTTCTCTTTCTTTTCTTTCTTTCTTTCCTTCCTTCCTTCCTTCCTTCTTTCTTCTTTCTTTCTTTCTTTCCTTTCTTTCTTCTTTTTCTTTCCTTCCTTCCTTCCTTCCTTCCTTCCTTCCTTCCTTCTTCTTTTCTTTCTTTCTTTCTTTCTTTCTTTCTTTCTTTCTTTCCTTTTCTTTTCTCTTTCTTTTCTCTTTCATTCTTTCTTTTCTTTTCTTTTCTTTACTTTCCTTTCTTTTCTTTTCTTTTCTTTTCTTTCTTTTCTTTCTTTTCTTTCTTCTCTTTTCTTTCTTTTCTTTCTTCTCTTTCCTTTGATGGAGTCTTGCTCTGTTGCCCAGGCTGGAGGGCAGTGGCACAATCTTGGCTCACTGCAAGCGCCACCTCCTGGGTTCACGCCATTCTCCTGCCTCAGCCTCCCGAGTAGCTGAGACTACAGGCCCCGCCACCATGCCCAGCTATTTTTTTAAATTTTTCTATTTTTAGTAGAAACGGGGTTTCACCGTTTTAGCCAGGATGGTCTCTATCTCCTGACCTCATATATATATATGTATCTGCCTGCCTCAGCCTCCCAAAGTGCTGGGATTACAGGCGTGAGCCACCATGCCCAGCCTAATGTTTGCTTTTTAAGGTTCTTACAGTTTTCTTGTGAGGAACCAGGGATAAATTCCCTGCGTTTGAGTCATAGAACAGGACAACAAATGGCTGTATTTACTATGACATCCAACACTAATCCTCCTCATTGACTATTACCACCCTGTTTACCAGACCCAAACTTTAGCATGTAGACCTTTTCCCCACTTAACTTGAGTTTCTGGTCAAGTTAAGGATTCTGTAATCTCCCATTTTGTGGGAACTTCATTTATTGTGTTTTTGGGCTGAGCATGCTGCTTTCATATCCACTTCTTTCAGAAGTCTCAAGTTTTCATGTAGACACAAGTCCCTGAGACCTGCCGTGTCCCAGCAGATTTCCTGCAGATAAGTACTCCTCTGCCTTTTCCTCCCATGACCCTTGAATTCTTATAGTAATTTCTGAGGGCAACAGTGACAATATCTTATTTTCAGTACAAAATCCACTTATTATCTGCTATGTCCAAGAATCTGTGTTGCAAGAAAGACACAGTGCATTTCAGCTCTTTGGTAACATTCCATACATTTTACATTTTACCATTTGCAAAGCACTTTCACAGCATGTTTCTGTGTATATATTTAACATGTGTGTATATATACACATACACGGGATAGAATTGCTGGTTCATAGAATTTGCATATGTTTAGAAAATTGCCAAACCATTTTTTAAAAGTAGTTGTTCCACATCTGCGCATGTGCTTATAACCTGAATGCCAGTCAACAATAGAATGGATGATTAAGTTATGGTGTATTCCTGAGTATACTACATAATAATAGAAATAAATGAACTGTAGCTATATTTAACAATCTGTATAAACCTTACCAACAAAAGTTGGAGCAGAAGAAGCCAAACACACACAAAATATACAGTATCATTCTATTTATATCAAGTTAACAATAGGCAAAACTAAAAGTATGGTGTTAGAAGTCAAGATAGAAGTTACCTTGAATGGGGGAGGGTAGTGACTAAAAAGGGGCACAAAGAAAGGTTGTTTAGGAATCTGGTCATGTTCTGTTTCTGGTTTTACACCATGTGCTGGTTACAAAGGTGTGTTCTTTATCAGAAATCATTGAGAAGTATACTTGAGGTGTGTGTTTTTTCTTTGTCCACATACTTCAAAACACTCACATGAAAATGTGAATTTATAGCTAACTTTATCTTATTTATAACAAGTATTGGATTTATTTACTGTTGTAAATAAATTCTTATTTATCCATCAATTTAAAGAACATTTATTTAGTTTCACTTCTTGATTATAACAAAATCGTTTCTTGTTATTTGTCAGTCTTACTCTCATAATCCACACCTTAACAGCCACTTTCTTCATGAAACTTTATAATTACTGCTCTTTTGTTGATACCTAACCTGGATAACTGATTTCATCCCTAAATCCTCAGATTGTACACATATATGTTTGTTGGATGCTTCTATGTTTGTTAATTAGTTGCAAGCCATTTTGCACCTAGTCATATCTTTGTCACAAAACCACAGACGACTTTGAAGAGTAATGAATTTTCTGAAGGATTAAATTGGAATGTTGTGAGGCTCCCTCTCTAGTTCTTAGGGGGCTGGAGGATAGGCGTTGGGTTCAGTATATCAGAGGGTATGCACTGTGCGAAGAAAAGTTGTAGTTGGTGTCTAGGACTGCTGCTGCTTCTGGTCTCAACTGGAAATTGTTTTAGGAGGAGAGAAAAGAGAGTAACTTTAAAAATCATTTGGAAGGAAATTACTAATATTGTTTAAGTAGTTGTAGTACCTTAAATTCTTAACAATTTTCTCAACCCTTTAACTCAGAAGTTGGTGGAAGCAGCTCCTGACCTCATGATCCGCCTGCCTTGGCCTCCCAAAGTGCTGGGATTAGAGGCGTGAGCCACCGCGCCCGGCCATGTGCATTTATTTGTTAAGCAGTTAAAAACGTTAAGCCAAAATAAAGAAACAGTGATAGCAGAGTAGGGAGTGTTGTGCCCAAAGAGTGACTGTACTCTTATTGTTTTACCTGTCATAAGAATGCTTGTTAGTGGTGACCCTTTCTAGAATTTCTGGTTTTAAACTCAGGAGAATGACTGATAGGGGTAAGAAGTGCTTTTTACCATCTGTATGACATACATTGGACACAAAGTCATAATCCTATAACATAACTACTATGTCAGTCTTAGTTATTCAGGAATAGTAAGGGAGGCAAAAGCCCATTCTTCAGGACTAAACATTGAGAAATCTGTTTGTTGGGCCTCAAAAGATTTCTTTCTTTCCTCCTCTTCTTTTTTTTTTAAGTAAAATAGTCTCATTTTAGAGATTAAATCTGTTGTAAAGTGCTATAAATAGGTTGCAAGTATAAGTGCTATAGAAAAATTACAATAATACTATGCTAGCCTAGTGTTTTAGTGGTTAGTCTTCCATAGCAATATGAAATTTCGGGGGGGAAGTTATATGATTTTTAAAAAAAATCATTACTGAATTCATTTTTCAGGATTTATATGTGTGTATGTGTGTATGTAGCCAATGGTTAATAATGTATGTATATTTTTTGTCTTCCCATCTGTTTCTTGCTACTGCAGTTTCTATGGTTGCTATGGAGAAGGTTATGATAAGGAAAAGCACAATAAGGTTGAAAGTTCTTCTCTGTATCTGGGACAGAAATAACAATCTCCCACCACACCATCCTTTTTTATGCCCTCTGCCCTCATGTGATGATCTTCAATACTGCAGTGCCTGTTGCTGACGGGAAGATGGTTTGATGCTATATTTAAAAAAATTACACAGAGGAGCTAATTCTCTTCTTTTTTGCTGCTTTTAAGGTTGATGACTTTCATCATTTTAGTCTAGGCACAGAACAGAAGGAGACAATAAGCATTATTAGGATGAATTGTCAACCCGGAACATTTCTGGTTTGTGTGGGTGGGTTTTTCCTTTAATTTCATTTGTGTGTTTAAAATTTTATTTTTTATTTGCTGATATGAGGTAAGAAAAGCTTAGAGAAAGGACCTGATGTGGAACAGTTGGGATTTGGTTAATCTGCTTAGAAATAACTCTAATCTCTAGATCAGATGCTGTCAACAATACAGTGCCTTCTATCCCCATTATCTTCCTCTATTCTTTACTTGCTTATTCTTCCGGCACTCTGTGGTTTCATTTAGTTTTATCTTTTCATTTCCTACCAATTTTTGTTTTTTAATATTTCTTTCCTACTTCTCATTTACATTTCACTTTTGAATTTCACCACGGCTTCATCATGGGAAGTTTTTTGACTTTACTCTGAGGTGGCAGGGTGGAAAGCATAGATATGTAATAATTCATATGCCAAAATAAGCTTCTTCCTAATATATACTTAAGAGCAACTTTGTATTACTTTTAATAATCACAGTTGTAGGTCTCTGTCAAAATAAGAGTATGACCACAATTTTCTTGAGAATTTTAATGCTACTGGGACCATTATATGACTCTAGGTGAATACATGCTATTTTCTTTCCTTTGTTTTCTGTTTTTTTTTTCCTGCTTATTTGTACATTAGGTTACTTTTTGAGATCAAATTCAATTGCTATTTATTAAAAACCTCATTTGTGCAAGGCATTTAATGTATATTTCTTCAAAGTGATTTTGTGAGGCAGATATTTTTATGCCTTTTCTTAAAGATGCCGAAAAACTAAGGCCAACAGGTTAAAATAATGTGCCCCAGGCTACACAATTAGTCAGTAGCTGTACCTGGATTCTACGTCCTGTGCTCTTTTCAGCATTCCTCAGAGGCTTTAAGGGGTAGGAGTTAGGAAAGGCTCTGGAGTCACACTAGACATTGTTTTGAATGCCAGCTCCATCTCTGGGTCTCAGTTTCCTCATCCATAAAATACGATTAATAATCATATCACCTCCAAGTCTTGTTTGTTACTAAGCTTTATATAAACCGCTTAAAACAATACTTGGCACATAAGTTCTTGATGAATAGCACCAAGTACACTGAACATCAAATATATTGAACATTTACCGTATTATGGTCTCTGTGTGCTGAGACCTGAGTATATAGGTTCTACTTAGAATCAAATTGAGAAAGGCCTCTATTAAGAGAATTTAAAGTGTCATGACTATATTAAGGAAGTACAGGGTGTCATGAGGGCGTTTAAAAAGGAAGGGTAGTCTGTTCTGGAGAGCAGCAGAATTTTGAAATCTAAAGGATGGGTAGAAATGAGAGGGATCGTGTGTGTGTGTGTGTGTGTGTGTGTGTGTGTGTATGTATGTATTTCAAGCTAAGGCAATAGACCACATAAATCTTAGATGGGGGAGTGCAGTGTGTTGCTGAACCTGAGCAAAGTCCACTGTGGAAGAAAGTACTATAAGACCGGCTGGAAGGATAGGCAAAGGTCAGATTAAGCAGAGCCTTGAAGGTCATAGAAAGTAAACCTAGATACATTGTATCAGAACCTAATGATGATGCCATATTACCTCTATTGATATTCCCAGACTTCAAGAGAACTTCTAAAAGGATAACCAAACTCTCTACTTCCACATTTAAAATATTTGTATGTTAAAAACTGAAGAATGCTTTAAACTAGTTAGAAGTTAAATTAGTACTAACACAAACATATCTAAAAATCAAGAAAAAATTTAAAAATAGTGTTTAATTTGGAAAGAAGCAGTGTTACTGGTGAACAAGAATAAAATATTTCAGTTGAGCCATTTTTAAAAAGAATTTAATTGGTTTCAGAATGTAACATCCTTCCTGATGGTTTCAGATGGCTTTATTTGTTCATAAATAACTCTACTTGTTGATTTAGCCACTTTTGTCATATGAATGCTTCATTAAACAAATGGAGCTTGCTCATTATAGCCAAGTAGAGCTATATTCAACCAAGTGGTGAAGTTGAGAGTACACGGTTGTATTTAACAGCAAAGGCCCTTTATCTGGCCTCTTGCCATCTGGAAACTCTAGATAGCATTTCCTAATATAAATCTCAATGTAGTAACCAGACTGATAAGGACACACAACTATAGCATCACAATGTTAGAGAGTGTTCTGTATACAGGAAAGAAAAATACATTCTTCTCACCCTATTCATTATCCAAGTTAAAAGCCTAGATTTTCAGAAGTCCTTTAGAAAGCTAAGCAGCAAGAAATTTTTATTTTCCCTGAAAAAAGCCAGTCACAGGGAAGTTCAGATTTGGCTAGAGGGTTATCATTGTAATAAAAGACAATCCTGAAATAGTGAAAAAATAGCCCCTAGATTCTGTCAGTTTTCTCTGCCCATTCCCTGCCTTGTCTTTAAACTATGATTTCTGAAATTTTTGAAAGCACCGAGATCTTTTTTAAAGTCCTTATCTAATGCTTGGGGCATTAAGATTTATTTTTAAACTTTATTAATCATTTCTAGGCTCCACAAAGTTTTGTAAGAAATGTCTATCTGTTTTTTAAAATGTCAAGTTGAATTCAAATCTGAGACCCCTTTTTAAAAAAATCATTGTGATAATTATCAATTATTGGGGTTCCGCTCTATATGCTGCAGTCTCTCTTACAGAGCCAGAATGCTGGGAGGACCCCTCTGGTCTTCTGTGGAGTAACTGCTTTTTGTTCAAGCCCACAGGATCCTTTGTGTTGCTCTGCAGCTTCTGTGCCTTGTAGGACACATGGAATGTTGTGATGACCAGAGCCCCAGTCTCCAGGACAGCCATCCTCTTTGAGGCACCGTTATTTCCTTTGTCCTCTGAGCAACGGAGAGCATGGATCTCGTCTTGTCAAGGAACTTGGCCAACTTCCATTCCCCTCCCAGTAGTATTTTTTCTCCTTGATCAGGCTCAAAGGCAGGCCCTCCTACCTCCTCTGCCCTACTATAGCTTCCTCAGTGAGCATAGGCTTCACAAGAGACAGGAAGCCTGTTGGTCTTTAGTAGTTTCATCTTTCCACCCTGCAAAGCCCACAAGATAAAGGAATACACAGACGACTTGACAAAGATAGGCTTAGAAGAGGTAGGAGAGAGGAAGGAGAAAGACATAATTGTTAATGTTTTCATTTGTTGCTTGCTATAGTCAGCATAGTTGTATTCATGGCTGACAAATCATATTTTGAATAGTATTTCTATTTGAAGGAATTCCCACATTATGAGTCTACCTCCCCAGTGTTAGAAATGAGAACTTAAATTTCTGACCTCTTGTGTAGCTTGGACTTCGGCCCTTCAGTCAGATTCACATAGAGTCTCTGACCCTGACTTGAAAGAAGAAACTTGAAAGAAGAAATATGACAGAACAAGTTCTATGTTGAGCTTCTATTGCTAGCACAGATAGCAGCATAAGAGTATGGCTTTGCAGGATGATAGTGTTGTAGGGTTAAGTGCCTGATATAGCACTGGGACATCATTTGTAGTTGCAGTAAAGTTTTGGCATTTGGGATTTGGTGACAGGGGCAGTTGTAGCAATTTTCTTAAGCCAGTTTTACAGTGTAGTTATGGATGTTTTCCTGGAAGATTAGCTCTTAATTTGTTTCTCAAGCCATCTCCATGATTCTGTGAGCTTTCCAACATACCTTTTTCTAAAAAAAAAATTTAAAAATCAGATTCATATAACTTACATACTATAAAATCCCTCTGTCTAGGTATATAGTTTGCTGTGTTTTGACAAATGTTTCATCTTGTGTTCACTACCATAACCATGATATACACTATTTCTATAACTCCAAGGAGTTCCCTTCTGCCCTATGTAGTATTCTCTGCCCAACTCTAACCCTCAGTCCCAGCACCAGCATCTGGCAACTGCTGCTTTGTTTTCTGCCTGTATAGTTTTGCTTTCTCCATAGATTTTTTTTTTAAATGGATACATGCAGTATATAGCCATTTGTTTCTGGATTATTTCACTTAGCACAATAGCTTTAATATTTAGTCATTTTGCATATATCAGAAGTTTGCGTGTTTTTTTTTGTTCACAAGTAATATTTCATTAAATGGCTGTGTCACAATTGTTTTATCCATTTGCAAGTTGATGGGCATTTGAGTTGTGTCTGGTATTTTGGCTATTACAAATAAAGATGCAGTGAACATTTGCATATAGGTTTTTCTGTAGATCTGTATCTTTACTTGTCTTGCATAAATATCTAGAATTGGAATTGCTAGATTGTATAGTTAAGTGTACATTTAATTTTGTAATAAAATGTGAAAATGTTTCCAAACGACTATACTACTTTTCACTTCCTTCAGAAATTTATGAGAGTTAGTTGTTCTACATTCTCGTCAACACTTAGCATTGTCTTGTTAATATAATATATTCTAGTTGATGTTTTGTATTATCCCAATATGGTTTTAAGTTCCCTGTTGACTAATGAAGTGGAGCATCTTTTCAGGATGTTATTACTCATTTGTATGGTTTCTATGTATAGTGAAGTGTCTGTTCAAATCTTTTGTGCATTTAAAAAATTGGACTGTTTGTTTTGTTGAATTTTAAGAGTTTTTAGGTATTATAAATATAAGAACTTGTGTTTTGAAAATATTTTTTCCCAACCTATGGCTCGCATTTTTATTTTCTTAATAGTGTCTTTTGAAGACAAGAAACTGTTAATTTTGATGAGGTCTTATCAATTTTTAAGTGGTTAATGCATTTTGTATCCTATTCCAGAAGGCTTTTTCTAACCCAGAGTCATAGAGAATTTCTCCTGTGTTTTCTTCCAGAAGTTTTATAGTTTTATTGATATGTTTACATTTCTTACCTATTTTGAGTTAATTTTTATATAAAGTATTAGATAAGGGTAGAGGTGGTTTTTTTTTTTTTTTTGCATATGGAGATTATTTTTTCTCCCAGTGCAGTTTTTCAAAAAGAGTAAACTTTTCCCCCTGAATGGCTTTGACACCTTTGTTGGAAATCAATTGCCCATTTATGTATGAATCAATTTTTGGACTCTCTATATGTCCTTATTCCAATGCTACTTTATCTATATTACTTTATAACTTTCTTTTTGAAAATTATTCTATTCTATTCTAATATTCACTTTTGTACATACATTTCAGGAGTAATTTGTCTATTTATACAAAACAGCTCACTGAAAATTTGATTTGGATTCTGTTAAATCTAAAGATAAATTTGGGTTGACTTGACCTCTTAACAGTATTGAGTCTTTTGACTGATGGTCACAGTTTGTCTCTCCATGCAGTAAAGTCTTTAAATTTCTCTCAGGAAAATTTTGTAATTTTCATTGCACAGATCTTACAGATATTTTCTTAAGGTTATCCCTAAGTATTTCATGTTTTGGATGCTATTATAAGTGGTATCATTTTAAAATTTTAATTTCCAAATGTTCATTGCTACTGTATAGAAAAATAGTTGCTATTTGTATATTGGCCTTGATTTCTGAAACCTTGCTAAACTCATTTATTAGAATTAGTTGTTTTTTTGTAGACTTGTAAGAATTTTTAATGTAGATAGTTGTGTTATCTGCAAATAAATACAATTTTACTTCAAATTTTCAATCTATATGTCTTTTAATTCTTGTTCTTGCCTTATTGCAGTGACTACAATCTGCATGTTAAATAGAAGTGGCAAGAGCAGACATCTCTCCTTGTTCCTTACTGTAGGAGGAAAATCTTTTACCGTTAAATTTGTTAGCTATTTGAATTATTGGTACTGATAATATCTCTTTGTTCTTCTTTTAATGTCTGTAGGATCTGTAATTATGTCTCTTCTTTCATATCTGATATTAATAATTTATGACTTTTCTCTTTATTCTTTGTCAGTCTGGTTAGAGATTTATAAATTTTATTGACCTCAGATAACTAAATTTTGATGTTATTGATTTACCCTGTTGTTTTTCTGTCTTTATTTTTATTAAATTCTACTCTCTTTATATTTTGCTTCTGTATGCCTGCATTTGATTTAATTTAAATTACTTTTAAAAAAGTTTCTTAAGGTAGAAACTTAGGTCATTGATTATAAACTTTTCTTCTTTTCTAATATGCACATTTAGATGCTATTACTTTTCTCTAAGTAATGCTTTGGTTGCTTCTCCATAAATTTGATATGTTGTGTTTTCATACTCACATAATTAAAAATATTTTCTAATTTTCCTTTTGATTTCTTCTTTGACCTGTGAATTATTTAGAAGTGATTTTTTTTTTTTTTGACATGGAGTCTTGCTCTGTCATCGGGGCTGGAGTGCAGTGGCGCGATCTTGGCTCACTGCAACCTTTACCTCCTGGGTTCAAGCAGTTCTCCTGCCTCAGCCTCCCAAGTAGCTGGGACTATAGGCATATGCCACCATGCCCGGCTAATTTTTATATTTTTAGTAGAGATGGGGTTTCGCCATGTTGGCCAAGCTGGTCTTGAACTCCTGACCTCAGGTGATCCACCTGCCTTGGTGTCCCAAAGTGCTGGGATTACAGGCGTGAGCCACTGCACCTGGCCCAAAGTGATTTAAAAAAAAATACATGATGGTTTTCTAGATTTCTTCCTATTGAGTTTAGTTTAACTCATGTTTTTTGTATAACTTTAATTATTTAAAAATTTCTAAAGTTCATTTTATAGTCCAGAATATGTTCTGCCTTAATTGATGTTCCATGTCTACTTTAAAATAATGTATATTCTATGATGTTAGGTAGAACATCCAGAACTTTTCATTTATATTAAGTTCATTGTTCAGGTCTTCTGTGTTTTTACTGTTTTTGTCTGTTCTATAAGTTAATGACTGAGACGTGTTGCAATCACCAACCATAATTGCAGGTTTTTCACTTTTTCTCCTTTTAATTCTGTCAGTATTTGCTTCTTGTACTTTGAAGCTCTGTTGTGAGGTGCATACACAGGACTGTTAGGTTCTTGATGAATCAGCCCGCCCTTTTATCATTATGTAATATCCCTCTTTATGCCTGTTTTAGTTATTTGACTCTTCTCTCTTCACATGCTATTGCTTTCCCAAACTCTTTTACTTTCCCAAACTATATTATCTTATAAATTACCTCATAATTAGCTGTCCAGCCTCTCCTTGGTGAAATGCTGATTTCTGGTACAATCACTTGTAGCCAGGATATAAATAAGATCCTGTGTCATAAACCATAGTGACTCATGTTCAAGGAATTGCTTCTTTCTCCTTTCTCTGAAGTCAGTTTTGAGTGTGGTAGCAATCATAGTAGCATGTCCATCATAACACTGCAAAACCTGGTTCTGCTTTTGTGCCTTGGTTCTTTATAGCTAATTATAATCACATTACTTGCTTAGTTTTAAATAAGGGGTTGCAAACATAAATGCCCACAGGAGTCAGACAGGTAACATGATGGAGTAAAGTGAGTTATATCGTGGGATAACAGGAAGTGGGTGGGGATCCTGGCAGTGTGGAAAGCTCCTGCTTTGTCTAAAGGGGCAGCACTAATCAATTGCCATGTGAAATGCAGGCCTGGTGTTACTAACTGCTCCCCAAAAGGGGATTCCTAAATGGAGTAGAATACGTAAGCTGATAGCCAGATATGAAATCAGGAGGAAGTGATAATAATAGGAAACTTGCTGAAGAGAATTCTGATAAAATTCACACCAAGTTTTAGGAGATACTGCTGAGTTAATGCTACCCACGTAATATATATGCCATGACATGTAGGAATCAAATAAGCGTGTATACACACATATGTATATACACATACATACGTATGTACACACACACACACACACATATATATAGAGAGAGATCTTTTGGAAAGTGACAAAGAGGAGTGATAATCTAGATAGTGTTCATTAGTTCAGTATAAGGCATGCTCTTTGCCCTTGGGATGGTCCCTGAGCAATGTTTGTGGTTGAAGGGGAGAAGTCAATGAGAAAGCACTGAAATTATATCTGAGGGGAAACTGTAGTACCATAGAAATAGAATACAATTACATATTACAGCCAGACTATTACATGTTACATAGACTGTGTAATGAATGTTTAATGCTTCAGCCAGAAAATGAGGATATATAATTTTATGGTAGCTTGCCATTGTGTACTAACCATAAAATATATTGTGCGATATGGCATAAAATGAAGTAGAAACTTGGCAGTGATCCTGTAAATTGATTAATGTAGATGACCAATATGTAATAGAGCCATCTATATTGATAAATTAGCTATTACTCTTCATTTCACTTAGCGCTGAGTAGATGGCCAAAATATAATTGAATTTCAGCTAACACAGACTTTTTTTTTTAGTTGAGATGGCAGTTTGTAAAAAGATTATATGGTAATTATAAAGGTAGATTATTTCATCTAATTAAAATTTGGTTAAAATATGAAGGGAGAATGATTTGTTTAAAAAACTACTACAATACTACAGAATTGTGGTATTCCTTAGTTTCCTTCAGAAAACAAGGAGGATAGTGTAGAATTTTTACTTTTTGAATTCATGTCAGTCTGATAAACTATAAAACTTAATTTGATAGGTTAAATAAATTTGTATTACATGTCTTTATGTAAGAAATACTTGTGAGATCATATGGGATAATATAAACCAATAAGCATTTTGTGACCACTGATATTAACATTTTAGGCAGAAGGATAACATAGGCCTCCGAAAGTGCCATAAAGGTCTTTTTGATGCTTTGCTGATTATATTCCCAGAGGGAAGTGTTCTGGCAGTTGGGCTGATCCTGAAACATAAGCACTTGCTCCATAGTCATCAGAGAACACTGTTGTGAAATCTCCATTGGATTGCTTGGGCCAGTCTGCATTGTGAACTTCCGATGTTCAATCTCTGATGCGTTTGCAGGGGAGATTTCATGTCATTTGACTCTAGCAGTAGGCAGATCACAGTAAAATGTCCATTGTCTGTTCTCTTGGCTGTGTAGTGTGGATGGTACCTCCTAGGATTTTTAAAGATTCTTTGTTGCCAGCTTCATTTCCTCTAACATGTACCAAGAGGTTTGAGATAATGTGCATGCCTTTCTGCTTTAAATCTTGGGAAATAGGAGTCTAAATAAAGATTATAGACAACTGTATTTATGACTTTAACTCCTCAGAGGAAATATGACCATGTACTTTATGTCCTTTCTATGTAATTGCTGAGAGTCATTTAGAATTCATGAGTTGACTCAAGTGAAAGTACAAAGAAAAGATTCAAGTGCAAAATGCTGTCACTTTGACTCTTAAATTATGCATTTTACATGTAAATATTGCAAATTGTAAGATGTTTTAAGTGTTTTTTTTTTTTTTTTTTTGAGATGGAATCTCACTCTGTCGCCCAGGTTGGAGTGCAGTGGTGCAATCTTGGCTCACTGCAACCTCCACCTCCCAGGTTAAAGCGACTCTCCTGCCTCAGCCTCCTAAGTAGCTGGGACTACAGGCGCCCACCACCATGCCTGGCTAATTTTTGTATTTTTGGTAGAGATGGAGTTTCACCATGTTGGCCAGGCTGGTCTCAAACTCCTGACCTCAAGTGATCTGCCTGCCTCAGCCTCCCAAAGTGCTTGGGATTACCAGTGTGAGCCACTGCACCCAGCCTAAGTGGATTTTTAATCTAATATTTAGCGTTCAAGTTTAAATTCTTGCCTAGAGTTTCAAACATGGAAATATACTTTAAAAGGAAATAGGGTTTTTGGTTTTTTTAATAGGATAGAAAAAATTAAGCATCAAAAATGCAAAAAAACACCAATTTCCCTCCTTCTTACTCTAAGAAACTTTTTATTACTCTAAGAAACTTTTTATTACACATGGTTCTATTAATGTACTAAAGAGGAACCATGAGACACATTCACAGAGTAACTTAATTTCATCTTCTGCATACCTTTAAATTCATTCACGAGTCAGTTCTTTCCCTAGATGAGAACTAAAGCAGACCATACAACTTTTCTGACCACTTTGAATTTAAAAAAATGAAACAAAATAAGAAAATCTTAATTTATATACAGAATTATAAGTATGGTTCCCTGACGGCCAGTGAGATAACTCTCTAGGAGTCCAGATGTCTGGCTTCAACTTTCCTCTACTGAGGTCCCATCAGTGAGCCCTCTTGTTAGGCCTAAGAAGACCCTGAACCAGCTTTTATATGTGTTCACCTATAAGGTGAGAATAGGGTGAGTGAGTCTTTTAGTGTACCACAGCCCTAATTTAAAAGTTCTCTCCACAAAGCCTCTTTACAGACTTCAACCCCTGACTCATTTATTCCCTTATTGTAGTCTTCAAAGTTATATAACCAATTTTCATCCATCTTCTTTGTGCAAATTCTTCAGGGCAGTTTGTCTTAAAAGTCTGTTTTGGCATCTGATGTATATATATATATATACACACACACACACACACACACACACATACATATACATATATGTATATACACATATGTGTGTGTGTATATATATATCTCAGGGTATATATATATATACATATATATACACACCCTGATATTTCATGTGGAAATTGAATGAATTGGATTAGATCAGTTTAGCAACATGTATTTATTGAGTTCCTATGGTATGCTTTCTTAGACCATACAGTATATGAATGAGGATTTGTTAAATAATCACAAGGTATGATTAAAAGCTTGGTGGTGTTCTGACACTACTTTGTGAGACTCTGACCTAGACTGAGAGGTCAGGGCTTTTCTTGTGAGAAGGTATCACTTGAGCTATTGTAAATGATGAGTAGGTTACTAAGTAAAGAAGCTGGGGTTTATGAGTAGGTTACTAAGTAAAGAAGTTGAGGTTTGGAACAAAGCAAACCAGACAGAGGAAAGGCAGAAAACAGAGCAAAGGCTCAGATTCCAGGAGTCAAGAGAAATTTAATTGGTAAAATGTGCCAGATTTGATCATGGATTGGGTTTGGGAGATGATGACAGAGTTGACTTGAAGATTTCTAAATGTCTGGCTTGCCCAGCTTGGCCCTGTTCGAGCCATTCACAACCATAGGGAACATCAGGAAGGAGCCAGAGTATATTTGGGAGGTGGGCATGCAAAGGAATAGTTTGATCTTGGACAAGCAGATTTTTGAGGTGCCTTTGAAGTAGCCACATGGTGAAGTCTAGGAGGCAATTGGATATAAGAGGAGAGGTTTTGATTAGAGATATAAATTTGAAAGCCATTAGCATTTATATGAGAATTGAATTCATGATGGTAAGTGAAATTCTGTAAGGAGATAGTTTAGAATAAGGCATCAAGGCAGCACTTTAAGAAATACCAACATTTAGTAACCATGGGGAAAAGGGTAAAACAGCAAGAGGAAGTGAGAGTTGTCCAGAGAGTTGGGAGGAAAACCAGAAATGAATTATATTAACATCACTGAAGCTAAGGGAAAGGTGTGTTTTAAGGACGAGGGAAGAGTCATCTCTGTCAGATGTTTACAGAGTCCAAGAATGATTGCAAGTATCATACAGCCACAAGGAGGTCTCTGGGAAGCCTAGGGAAAATTGTTTTTAAGAAGTGATTGGGGCAGAAGTAGATTGAAGACTATGGAGCAGGAATAGATTCTGTGGAGAGAGTATAGATAGTGCTTTCAAAAAGATTAACATGAAGTATCAGAGAGCTAGGGCCTCCCTGGTGAGGACTGTGGGGTGTAGGGAGGTAGGAATTTTGTTTTCAGTTTAAATACTTGAGGATGTTTAAATGCTATCAGGAAGTCTCCAGTGCAGAGAAAGGGGTTGAAGTTACGGGAGGGGGCAGTCTATGATAAGGTCACTAAGGGGGCCAAACAGATGGTATTTGAAGCTCACATACAGGATTGGTCCTAGATAAACTCCTCTAATCTGACAGGGGAGAGGGAGATGAGGGTGAGGCAGACTGAAACTGATTTGCAGATTGAGAAGCAGGAAGTAGAAGGAGTTTCTAATTCCTTTACGTAAAAGTCCATTCTAGTTTTAAAGTTTGTCATCATATAATATTGTAGTGATAATAATAACAGCAAACATATATGGAATGATTTCTGTGTGTTGAGTTATGTGTAGTAGTAAGTTTGTGTTCCTTATAGACTAACTGCCTGGGTTTGAAGCCAGACCTTACCACTTCCTAGCTTTGCCACTGTGCAACCTTGAGCTGTATTTTTAATTCTCTGTTTTTCTATTCTTCTGTAAAATGAAAATAATGTCAGTACCCTATAGGATTAAATGAGTTTGTGTATACATATATATATAATATATGTTATATGTAGAGAGAGCTTAATGTGGACTTGGTGTAGTCAGTGTGACCTAAATATTAGCTAGCAATAGTAGTGGTGGTGGTAGTCATCCTCAGCATCTGGTACTGCCCTCATCATACCCCTTGTATGATGTGATGATAATATTTAGCTCTGTTTTACAGATGAAGCAACAGACTCAGAGATGAAGCTACTTGTTTGGGGACATGCAGCTAAATAGATGAAAGTACCACATTTCAGACCCGATTTGTACAGCTTCAAACCTACACCTTTGCAAGTTCTGAAAGCAGCTCATCTGGAATATTTCTTCTTCAGCTATTTCAGAATGTGAGATGTTAGGATTGACCTTATGTAAAAACATGAAGTAAGTGAAGTTGGCCTTTCACAACTTCTGCTGCCGCAGAGGCTGGCTCTGTGCCAGCAGTCCTGTTGCTTCCCTGGCTCCCAGCCCTGTCCCGCACAGCTCCTTGTCCTCTGCTCACCCTGTTGCAGTTGCTTTCTCTTTCTCTTTCTTAGTTCATATTGGTCATTTTTAAAAACTTGTATCAAAGATTATTTGAGTTAAGCTTGAAATTAGTGAATTGCTGGTGGAGGGTACTTACAATCCCGTATAGTTTAAGTTGGCATTATATTTCCTTTACCTCTTCCTTGAAGTATTGTCTGAAGTTTGGCACCAGTTTGGCTTCCACACTTATTCTTAAAAACATCTCTATCAGTATTTATTTTAAATTTATCATATCATTATAACAAATACATTCTCTAACCCACTTCTGCCTTATGAGGTAGCTCATTCTGTTCATTGCCTGCTCCATGATCAAGTAACCTTCCCTTTCTGTCACTAATTGCTGAGGTTCTTTCAACTTCTTTTTTAAAATTTAGAGACTTCCCCTAATGTTATTTATCTTAGAAACTTTTCCTGATGTCATCAAATGCTTTATATTCTATCACAGACAGTTTATGAAACATTTTATTCTGCAAATTTAACTCCTGAGAACATCATCAGAAGAATATGACGTTCTATACAGGGAAGGTGTTACGTATGTTTATTTTTTAAGCTAATTGTAATCGTAACAGTATGTTATTCTGTTACTTTTTTGGGAGAATTGAGATACTATCACTTCAAAGTAAAACAGTTTGAGATACTGTCATAGACTTAATGTATTTTTCATGATCTAAAATAACTTCTTTTTAGGGTCTCCATGGCCTATTTTGATCTACTGTTATTTCCATACTGTTTCATCATCCTAGGGAGGAGGCTTTGCAGAAGAGATAACAGTTATTTTGACTTCCCATGAGTTGCCTCTGGTGAATCAGTTTTCTTTTTTAGAATTTTAAGTGTTGTTGACATATAATTTATATTCCATAAAATTACTCCTTTGAAGTATAAAATTCAGTGACTTTTGGCCAGGTGCGGCGGCTCATGCCTGTAATCCCACCACTTTGGGAGGCCAAGGCGGCCGGATCACGAGGTCAGGAGATCGAGATCACCCTGGCTAACACGGTGAAACCCCGTCTCTACTAAAAATACAAAAAAAAATTAGCTGGGCATGGTGGCGGGTGCCTGTAGTCCCATCTACTTGGGAGGCTGAGGCAGGAGAATGGCATGAACCTGGGAGGCAGAGCTTGCAGTGAGCCGAGATCGTGCCACTGAACTCCAGCCTGGCAACAGAGTGAGACTGTGTCTCAAAAAAAAAAAAAAAAAAATTCAGTGACTTTTAAACTTGCAGAGTTGCACAACCATCACAGGAACCTAGTTTTAGTTTTCCATCACTAAAAAGTCCCATTAAGTCTATTTACAAGTCCCTATGCCACCCTGTGTATCCCCAGGTGGTACTAATCTATTTTCTGTCTCTATAAATTTGCCTTTTCTAGACATTTTATATGTGTGGAATCATATATTATACAGTGTTTTGCATATGGCTTCTTTGAAAAATATGTTTTGGGAGGCTCATGCATGTTGTAAGATGTATCAGTACTTTGATGGTTTTTGTTTCTGAACAGTATTCTGTTGTATGGATATATCACATTTTGTTTGTCCATTCACCAGTTGATGGATATTTATATTATTTCCTTTTTAGGACATGATATATAAATAATTCTGTTATGAACATTCATGGACAAGTCTTTGTGTGGACATACGTTTTCATTTTACTTGAGTAGATTCCTAGTAAACGAAATTGCTGACTACTTGTATGTTATGATTATTTAGGTTTATGAACATTTTCTGTTGATTTTTATTTAGGTCTGTGATCATTTTCCATTGATTTTGTATTCAGAATATTTAATTTTTAGCATATTACTATCAAATTATCCCCGCACCATTTGTTGAAAAGACTATTTTTGCCCCATGTGATTGTCTTGTACCTTTATTGAGAAGCATTTGACCATAAATATAAAGATTTATTTCAGTACTCTCAACCCTGTGACATTTATCTGTATGTCTATCCTTAAAAGGCTAGTACCATACTGTCCTACTACAGCTATATAGCAAGTTTTAAAATCGGGTAGTGTGAATTCTTCATCTTTGTTCTTCTTTTTCAGTATTCTTTTGGCTATTCTAGTTCTTTGTCTTTCTATATGTTTTAGAATTTGTCAGTATCTGCAAAAAGACTACTGGGATTTTGACTGGGCTAGCTCTGAATCTATAGATCAATTTAGGGACAATTGGCATCTTAAGATTGACTCTCCCATTCATGAACATTACATATCTCTGCATTTATTTAGTCTTACTGATTTCTTTTATTAGCATTGTATACTCTTCTGTGTGTGGGTGCTGTACATATTTTGTTAGATTTATATGATTTGTTAGATTTATATGTAAGCATTTAATTTTGCAGTGTGCTTATGTAACAACACTTTGAAAATTCAGTTTATTTCTAATCTTTCATCAAACCCCATCAGTTGAATTCATCTGTGTCGCATTTGAATCTGGCCACATATCAGGTAGCATCTTCCAAAAGAGAGTAAACAGCTTCTAATATTTTTCTGTTGTAGTTTCCAGGAGGTAAAGGGATGAACCATTTTTATTATTTTGACTCAGTGACTGGTCAGCAGTTGTTTAGTAAGACTATCATGTCAGTCTGTTCACATGATCAATAATAATGTGATAACATAAAACACACAAACCGTCCTGAAGGAATTTGGACTGTCGGGAAAGGGCGAGCATATAACCTCCCTGTTCCTTCTTCTGTAGGTGTTGCAGCATCCCTGGAAGTGTCAGAGAGCCCTGGGAGTATCCAAGTGGCCCGGGGTCAGACAGCAGTCCTGCCCTGCACTTTCACTACCAGCGCTGCCCTCATTAACCTCAATGTCATTTGGATGGTCACTCCTCTCTCCAATGCCAACCAACCTGAACAGGTACTTCTGTTCCATCCTGTGCTACCTCTAAAAGGTTAATCTTTTCGGAGGAGGTTGGTAGGGAAGCATCGTGAGTACATCTTTGGTTTCAAGAATAAGGTGGCATTTTCAATGTGCATGTGCTCTTTTAAGGCCTACTCCTCTGCCCTATCAGTTACCTATCAGAAGAGGCTATCCTCTTTTTTAAAAAGGTAACATGTTAAGAATATCCTTCTGAGAGTTTTATATAGGAACCTGTAATTTTATCGACAACATTGCTAATAGGGAATTTTGACCAGAAGGGACTGGCACCATCACAGATGATTGAGAGCATACTTTTAAAAGATAGTGATAAGAGTAAGGAAGTAACACGAGGTTGTAGTACTTGATTTTTTTAAGTTAATTTCACTAGTATTTTAAAGTAAAACATGACTAGCCATGTTAGCCAGCTCAAAGAGTCTGGCTTAATAAATTACTAACAGAATGTGTACATGAAAGAATGTACATGAAAATGGAAGCTACTCCCCAGTAAGCTGTATCAATCACAGGAAAAAGACACATAAGTTGTAGAACTCACTGCAGAAAATAATGCTTAGGAAGTTAATGAATTGTGATAATGATTACACTTTTATTTACAATGTTAATGGAGCTTTTCTCCTTCAGTAAGCTTATTATTACCTCAAAATATTTGATAAGCTAAATTTTCTGATATGAAATTAAATAGAAGCTTCTTTTGTTTCTTCACAGAATTTTTGTAGTTAGACTCCGCCTTCAAGATCATTTTGTTCAACCTTATTATTTTAGGAATCAAGGATGGAGTTAAATAAGTAAAGAAAGAGCTTGAGTAGAGTTACTAAACACATTTACAGGTAGAGCTTGAATAGAACTGAGTCCCTCACTCACAGCCCAAAGGGCTTTTTGTTATGTCATTCTAAGTCTTCCGTGAAGACTTAACTTTGATAATAGAGGCTGACATAAGAACAGCAATCATGGACTTGTAACTCTACTTCCCTTCTGTGACATTTATTTACATTCAGTCCATCATTGTGTGACCTAATAAGCATGAGAATGGCAGTGCTAATATTTTTTAATTTTTGTTTTGGAATCAGTTTTTTGAACTGGTAAAAATATTTATGAACTGATAGTAGGGTGGGTAGCAGCAAAGAGATTTTTTTATGTTCTGATGTGTTAGGTAAGGAAAAAATATTATTCTAATTTGGTATATGAGAATTTAAAACTCCAAGATACCTATGAACAAATACTGTAAAAAAAAAGTTGATGATAATTCGCATATTAGAAATAAAATTTTCCAACGTTTGGTGCAGCATTTTGTACTGTCTACCAAATAGTTATTGTTTTGTGTCTAGGAGAGGATAGAGTGGCTAGTTTATTTATTTTGCTTTCTTTTCCAGGTCATCCTGTATCAGGGTGGACAGATGTTTGACGGTGCCCCCCGGTTCCATGGTAGGGTAGGATTTACAGGCACCATGCCAGCTACCAATGTTTCTATCTTCATTAATAACACCCAGTTATTAGATACTGGCACCTACCAGTGCCTGGTCAACAACCTTCCAGACATAGGGGGCAGGAACATTGGGGTCACCGGTCTCACAGTGTTAGGTGAGTGACACAGGAGTCCTTGGCTGTTTGGGCTTTACTTATGAATCTACTCTCAAGCATACTTGCTTCTGCCCTTGTTTCTACACCTTCAGTCTGCTTATGTTCTTTTTCTGTCTTCTCTCAGTTCCGTCTCTTCTCTGCTTCTCCATGCTTCTTACAGATAGTCTCCCCCTCCTTTCTTCATTTCCGGTGGTCTCTAAAACTTACTTCTTTAATGACTTTCTTCTGAAGGTGAAGAAAGATGGTATCAAATACCATCAGCAGTGGTCTCTCACTTTTCTTAAGCTTCTACAGGACAGAACTTATTGTTGAGAGCAAATTAAATCAAGAATGACTTATTTTAGTACAGAGCAGAAGTTTTAGCATGTGTGAGAATAATACTATTACTTCATATCTGTGTAACACCAAGTAGGATCAGCACAGTTCTTGGCTTGCACGTGTTGTCCTGGCATAATTGTAATAATACCTCCTTTTACTCCCACAAGTATCCTTGTTTGAAGAATAAATCATATTATTACCTTAATACTGAGACCAAATAGATTTAGGTTTTTTTCCCCAGATTGCATAGAAAATAAACAACAACGTTTAGATTAAAATTTAGATCTCCTTACTCAAACCAGCACTCTTTCCGTTACACCATGTTGTTAGACTATCTCATACTAAATTATATCCATTATAAGCATGTTTTATTTTTCAATTCTTCTGTCTCTAATACGAAATACTGCTTTCTAAATGAATACTTGTGGTAGAGGTGGCTAAACTCAGTTCATCTGGGGAGATGGAAGACGTTTAGAGAAGGTTGACGTTCTTGATTCTCCTCCATCGTATTCACGTCTCAGAATCTACTCTCATAGCCCTTGTCAAACTCCACCCCCCCCTTTCTTTTTCCTTCCTTGTTGTTGAGTCACTTAAGAATACAGGTGTTGGGAATTCTTGTCATTTTCCCTCGGCCTTTGGTGCCTTTTCTCCCAGCTTTCAAACAGAATAAAAAAAACTAATGACCAAGTCCGGGATTTCTATTCTCAAAATCATATTCATTGTATTATATTAAAAATTGTATAGATTATAAAATACTCTGAGTACCAAGTATAGTGTACTAATGGAATTAAATATTTTGATACTTAGACCTGTAAGTTAGGTGACTGGCTTCCCATATTATCCAACCTTATTTCTTTTTTGTTTGTCCTGACTTAACTTCTCAGCATCATTTTTAAAAAGAAGATAAAAAGCCCTTAATTTATTTTATAATTAATTCTACCTCCAAAGAATTATTTTGGGTTTCTCTTCCTGACATCACAGCGGCAATGACAAAGGCAACCAAAGATCAGTTTGCCCCACCGCAGTAGTTAGGATTCTCTAAGATTTTTACTCTTCCTACCTATACCCTTTTATTGTTCTCTCCTCCCCTACACACTCTTTTTTTTTTCTGATTCCTGTGTATACTCTGCATTCATTTTTTCATTCATTCATTTATTCATTTTGGAAAGGGTGAACATATTTACTGAAAAGCATTAGCATTACAAATAAATCATAAATTGGATTTAAACTCTACCGTCTGTATTCCCCAGCATGAAACTTCAAGCCATGGGCTTAGTTTATGGTTTTGTTTTGTTTTGTTTTCCTTGTTACTATATATCACCACCTTCTTCCTTTAGTGTTCTTTTTGGTAATTTTTGTTCCATGTTTTTTGTGTCCTGTCCTAATGATTGTGAAATGTCCACTACATTATTATCCACTCTGCTTTTACCTGAACCTTAGTTTAACTTGCCCTACCATAAAGCAGAATTTGTTAGAAAGTGGATCTGTCCGGTTTTTGTTTGTAAAGTAACGAAGGGCCTTGTTAAAGTGGTTTTTGCCAGGGCAGGATAATGGATGCTTTTCCCTGAAATCTTGAAAAGTGGCCTCTTTCAGCAATGTTTTTAAAAGCAACATGTTGATACAATGGATCTTAAGAATTCTTCTTTAGAGGAAGCAGAGTGAAAGGAAGATCTTAAGATACCTTGGAAATATAATCAAAGAATGAAGCCCCCTTGTACATATTTGCCCCCTGCTTACCAAAGCTGCAGGCCTGCTCCTGTGCCTAAGCCTCGTGAATTGGTACATGCCTCCTCTGGGTTCAGGCGGTGAGTCTGTCTCCTGGTATATGTTCCCAAAACAGTGTAATCTAAGGGTCCAGTGTACTGAATGTTGATGTCTCCTCCGTCATCACTTGGCTCACAGTAAAATGTGTACTTTATTGCTTACTCTTCCTGTTATAGTTCCCCCTTCTGCCCCACACTGCCAAATCCAAGGATCCCAGGATATTGGCAGCGATGTCATCCTGCTCTGTAGCTCAGAGGAAGGCATTCCTCGACCAACTTACCTTTGGGAGAAGTTAGACAATACCCTCAAACTACCTCCAACAGCTACTCAGGGTATGTACGGTGCTGCTTTACCCATTTTATCAGTTATCATGGACAATTCTAATATTCAAAAAGTAATTAACTTTAATAGGTTTTGAAAAATAGCACCCTATAACTGCTGAAAAAGCTTTCTGGATCATTTTGTGTTTTCAAATTTAAGGTGAATAAAACATTTTCTCTCTCTTCTCTGTATTGCCTTTATGAAATGTATTTCATCCAGTGGTAACTACATATGGAAACTGTTCCCATTCACGTCAAGATTTAAAGCACCTAAATGATAGCTTCTTTGTGTTAACTGTGACAATCCTTGACATTTGTATGTAAGAATACACTTCCTGCTTGAGGTAGAGCTGCCTATTTTACAGGAGAAAGGTGAGCATAGTGTCAGGAGGGTTGATCCTCCTGTTTTCAGCCTGAAATCTGGTTAGAGGAGGAAGATAGGAAAGAGTAAAGGAAAAGGCCTCAGGTCACAGGAGATCCAGGAATTGGTCACACCAAACAGGTAATAATGGAGGAAGCCTGAGTGTCATGGATGATTTCTACATGTAAACCCAGCTACTTAAATTTAGTTTTAAAGAGGACATCCTTAAAAAATTGAAGAGATTTTGTCAAATAAAATGAGGGGAAGATATAGAATTTTATTATAAAATACTCTAGTTCAAGAAAATAAAATTTAGCAGCTTCGAGTATTACATCATCTCTAATACAGAAAATGTTTCTTGTAGTATTCTCAGGGTAGATTTACAAATCTGAAATTTAAACATAAAGTGTTGGCAGTTAACGGAGAGGCCACAAACAACCTTAATTGTGCCTTGTAAGTCTGAATCATATTGATAGTCCACGCCTGTCATGGAAAAGGAAAGTCGTAAGTTGTAGTAAAATTATTCGCGTTAAAGAGCCAGCACCACAAGCCTCTTAAGAGCCTATAAATTTCTGCTAGTAATCCCAACAAATATTGATGGACCTTACAGTAGTCTTAATTAACCTAGCCTCAAATTCATCATTAAAAACAAACTTCTTTTCAACCTAATAACTTTTATTACTTTAAGAGTGATTGCTGCAATACTGTTGTTCATTGCTAAATGTTTCAGCCACACTGTTGGCTAAATAGCTGCTTTTGTGGAATGATTTGTCAATCTCACCATTGTAAGTGACATGATTAAAATAGCCCTTGTCTTGACATACTGAAAACTATATTCAAATTTTAGATTTTCCACTGTTTTTGTAACAGTTCACCTCTCTGGGCCCATGTTGCTTTTCTTAAACAAAAATAAAGGGGTATCTCCTCAAGGTCCTCTGTGGCAACATTTTCTTTTTTTATTTATATCTCTGCGAAATATTGGTTGGAGTTTGGAATTTTAAATGAACAATTGACAGTGGTTATTTGTATGTAAGTTGAGAAATAGTTGTAGAAAGCCTTCCATAACCTCTTTATTTCTGGATAAGTGTATATCAGTCAGATTTCTTGATATCATATCCTTTTTTCAACTTGAATACTCTTTACAACTTTAGGTATAAAAATGAACTTGAATGACAAGGATGAAAACTTTGTCTTTTATAAACTCTGGATTGATTATCAAACTTACTTTTGATAACCATATCTATCATAATCGTGTATATTAAATGGTAGTATTTTTAATCTAAATTTATCTCTTGATATCCATATTAATAAAGTTGATCTCAAAATAGAATATTGCCTGAAAATAATTTAGATTTTTTCAGAAGATTTACTTTACTAATTATGTTTACAATTATTAATATAAACTCATGATGCATTCTCTGAAAAAAGAATATTTGACACCAGGAAAATGAATCCCGGAAGTCTGATTGGTGACAGGGGAATAATATTTTGAGATTAGAATTTCTCTTATATGTAGAGATTAGCTTGAGGGAACTCGCTGTGGCCAAATCTGGGACAATTCAAACATTAAAATAAATATATAGTCCATAGAATAAAATAAGAATCACCAAATCCCTACTGATAAATAAATAGGGTCAAAGGGCAAGCTTTTTTTTTTTCACAGTATGATGCCAACTAATGTGTATACAAGGAATCATGGAGTTAGAAAATCATCATTGAGGTGAAAACAGCAAAAGTTTGATGGGAAGCAGGCTATTTAGTTACAAAGTATGTCCCCACAAATTGCTTATTAATGATAAAAAAGTAACTTTGTAAGGGAGAGACCTGTTGGATACCACTTTAACCAAGTGATCAAAGTAAACTTCACCAATATTGTGACAAACTGCTATCACGTACCTCCTAATATATGTACGGAGAAGGGCACATCATTTCTGTGATATTACTGTCAAACACACATAACCTAAATCTCATTATGAGGAAACCTCAAACAAACAAATGTGAAGGCAAAACTGTTCAGATTGAAAAAGACTAGAGAGTTAACCCTGAGGTTGCAATTTTTTGATTTTTTGCAATCAGACCTTGGCGATGACCTTGAGCAGTAGGATGTAAATAACTCCCACATGCTTAGCGTTCCAATAATGGAACACTGGGCATAAATGGGTTAGGATGACTAGATGTAATAAAGAATCTTGGCTTAGAATCTGAACAGGAAAAGAAATAGCTATAAAGGACATGGTTGAGATAATTGATGAAACTGAATATAAACTGTAGATCAGCTAATACGTTAGATCAGAGTTAAACTTCTCGACTTTGATACGTGTACTGTGATTACATAAAATGTGTCTTTGTTCTTAGGAAGTATGTAGTGGTAAAAAGGCATGATGTCTTCAACCTTATAAAAGAGACTCAGCGCACTAACTAGTTCCTTTCACCAAGTAAGGACTGTGAAGCAAATTTACTGTGCACTGGTTACTTGCCCGAGTCTGGTGAGACAGAGCATTCATACACAAAACAAGTTTCATGAAGTGGATTTATTATTTAATAGGCAGCAAAGGACAACAGAAGCCTAGCATTCATTGAAAGCCAGTTCCCCAAGGCTCAGAAAAGCTTCCTGGAACAGATAGAGTCTCGTCTGCACACGTCCACTTGCACATCAGCTGGGAGAACCCGGAAAGCAGCTCACTCTGAGTTTTATACCCGAGTGTCACTGCACTAAAGTGTTGAAGGACATCCTGTTTCTAGGAGGGTCTGGAACAGAGCCTGAGGTGTTCCAGTCAGTTCCTTCTTAACTCAGGATGTTGCATTCCCAGCATGTTCTATAGTTATTCTTGAGAACAGCAAGCAAGAAAGTGGGAAGAACTGAGTTGGTCCCAGACCACGCCAAGAACTGTCCTGAAAGGGCATAGCAAGAAGACATCATCATCTAGAAGCCAGGAAATGGGCTCTTACCAGACACTGAATCTGCTGGGGTCTTAATCTCGGAGCTCCCAGCCTTCCAGAACTATGAGAAATAAATTTCTGTTGCTTATAAAATAACCAGTTTATGGTGTTTTGTTATAGCAGCCTAAACAGATAAGACAATGAGGAGTCTAAAATAGTTGAACTGGTAGAAACAGAATAAGATGGTGGTTTCCATGGGCTGGGGAGTGGGGGGAATGGGGAGATGTGGGTTAAAGGGTACAAAGTTACAGTTATTCAGGATGAATAAATCCTGGAGATCTAGTGTACAGTATGGTGACTATATTTAGCATTACTGTATTGTATGCTAGAAATTTGCTGAGAGGAGATCTTAACTGTTCTCAACCACACACACACACACAAAGGTAGTTATGTGATGTGATTGACATATTAATTAGATTGGTTGTGGTAATCTTTTCACAGTATATATTTATATCAAAATAATATACCATAAATATATACAATTTTTGTTAGTCAATTGTGCTTCAATAAAGCTGGGGAAGAAAGAAAAACAATCGTGTAATGCACAAGGAAAGCCCTCGCAACAAAGAATTACCTGGCACCAAATTTCAACAAATAAGTTACATTTAACGTTTTCTATTGCTGAAACATCCCTGCATTTATGGAATAAAGTCTCTTTGATTGTGATTTTTAAAAATAAACTGTTCCATTGGGTTTGCTAATATTTTAATAAAATATTTGCTTCAGTGATCACCAGTGAGAATGGCCTATGGGTTTTTTTTTTGTCTTCTGTTGTCCTGGTTCAATTTTAGTATCGTATCATACCAAATAATTTTATGAGTTTGGCAGCTTTTCCTTTTTTCTGTTCTTTGAAATAGTATGAATAAGTTGGGCATCATGATGATTCTATAGAATTTGCCTATGAAAGTTTGCCTTGCTATTATGTCTTTTGGTAGATTTTTGACTACTGATTTAATTTCTCTAATGGTACAGGTTTTCTCTACCCTATTTTTCTGGAAAATGTCTTTTTTGTTCAAGTTATACGTATCACCATCAAGATGTTCATAGAATTCTCTATACAAAAACAGAATAATGTATTTAAGAGTGTAAGTTCTGGAGACAGTGGACATAGTTTTGAACCCTGAATCCAGGAATCACTGGGTATGTGACCTTGTGTCTTAGTTTTCTTATATGTAAAATACAATCATCGTGACTAACTTATGGTTGGATAAAGATTGAATGAATAAGCATGTAAGATGTGCAGAACAGCAGCTGGCATGTGTAAGTCCCTACTAAATATTAATATTTAAATTACCATCATTCTCTTACAAAGTTTTAAACTCTGTATTTAGTCTCCTTTTGATTCCTAATACTGTTTATATATGCCTATCCTCTATTTTTAAAATCTATCTTGCTAAACTCAGATTTTGATTTTATCTAACCTTTTGTAACTTGCATAAATTTCCTTCCTTCCTCCCTCCCTCCCTCCCGCCGATGTTTGTTTTAGGTGCTGAACAGAAACTGTTCTAGGTGCTGAAGATACATTCCTGAACAGGGTAGATATTCTTCCCTTTGTAGAGCTTACATTCTAATGGGTGGAGATGGAATATAATCAGTAAATTGCAGAATTTGTTACAAGGTGAAAAGTTCTGTGGGGAAAAATTAGATCAGGGTAAAATAGATTAGTTAGAGGATGAGGAGCAGCAATTTTGAGTAAGGTGCTTAGGGTAAGCCTCATTATATTCTAGCAAATATTTAAAGATAATGAAGGAATGAGCCATGTGAATATGGGGACTGGAGAGCATTCCAGGCAGAGGGAATTGACATATGAAGGCTTTGAGGCAGGCATGTGCCCATGTACTTGATGAATATCAAAGAGGCCAGTGTGTTTGGAGTGCAGCCAGCAAGGTGGAGAATTTAAGAGCCATTATATTGCAGGTGTTAGAATATTTGTACATGCATTGCATAGGAAGCATTATAATTGTATTATTCAATATTCTATATCTTTAGCAGTATTTTACATGCTTCAGCTATGTTATTATGAGAAATATGTGTTTAAAAATCACACTGTAAGATTGTGGATTTGTCAATTTGTTCTTACAATTATGCCAGTTTTCTTTACCTATCTTCAGCCTGTGTCATTAGATGCTTACAAACTTGTTATATTTCATTGTTTCTGTATGTTTAATAAGCTTTTTGTGTTACTTTTAATTATTAAAATTAAAAGATGCAGTGGCTTTCTTTGGTCAACTCTTGGTACATTTCTATTATATGGTTCATTGACGTTCAGTTTTCCATGCTTTATGTTTTAGGTGTATTGCTTATAAACAACATATATCTGGATTTAGTTGGGTTTTCAATCTGTAATCTGAGAGCTTCTGTCCTCTGAATTCATTGATTATGGGTATGGTTCAATGTCTAATATTTTTTTTGAGGTTTTCTATTTATTAAGCTTTTTTCTTTATGACCCCTCTTCCCATACCTTCTGCTGATTATTTGAATATTCTTTATAATATTTTTTCTCCTCTACTTTTGAAGTTATAAGTGTATTTCTCTTAGTGCTTAAAGTTATTAAATGCATACTTGATTTAATGTAGTCTAGAAGTAAAAAAATATCTCTACTCTCTATCCAAATAATAAGACCATAGAAAGCTGTCTTTCTTCCATTTTCCCTAATCTTTGTGACTATTTCATCTCATCAGTTCTTTCTCTTCTCTCCTATTAGCCATTTTTTGGAACTTTTCATTCTGTCCACCATAACTCTCAGCTTCTCTCTCATATGTTTAATTTCTGTGTTTTTATTGTCTGCATTTTAGTTATTTTCTTGGCTTTAGTATATTTGTTCCACCTTATTTTTAACTTTTCTCCTTATTAATCATCCCCATTTTCATCATCGTTTACATACATTTCGGTTTATTTAGATTTACCCAAAAGTTTGCCAGTTTTTTGGCTCCATTGCTTCTTTCATCACAGTCATTTTTTCTGTGTTCCATTTTCTTTTTCTTTTTCTTTTCTTTTCTTTTTTTTTTTTTGAGATGGAGTCTCGCTCTGTCACCCAGGCTGGAGTGCAGTGGCGCAATCTTTGGCTCACTGCAAGCTCCGCCTCCCGGGTTCATAACATTCTCCTCCCTCAGCCTCCCGAGTAGCTGGGACCACAGGCACCTGCCACCTCGCCTGGCTAATTTTTTGTATTTTTTTTTTTAGTAGAGATAGGGTTTCACCGTGTTAGCCAGGATGGTCTCAATCTCCTGACCTCGTGATCCACCCGCCTCGGCCTCCCAAAGTGCTGGGATTACAGGCGTGAGCCACCGCTCCCGGCCTCCATTTTCTTATACTGAAATACACACACCCTTCAGTAGATATTACATTGATGATCTATGAGTGTTAAGTTGTTCTCATGTTTGTTTTTCTGAAAATATCTTTTTTCCCTACATTCTTTAATGCAGTTTAGTGAGTATAAATGCTAGATTATCAGTTATTGTTTCTCAAGAATTTGAAAATGTTTCATTTTCTTCCCACCTTTCTTGTTTCTGTTGAGAAATCTGCTGGTAGTCTGTAGGCATTTGCATTTTCCTTCCTTTGCTTTTTGCAGTTGTTTTGTACTTGGTGTTCTGTAGATCCTAGAATATATTTTAGGTATGTGTTAAATTTTTATTAATCCTGCTATGAGCTTGTGGTGCTTCTTAAATTGAGAGATTGTGTTTTTTGTCACTTCTGGAAAAATCTGTCCTTATATTTTTGAATATAGCCTTTTCTCTTCTTTATTGTTTCCTGTTAGCTCTTGGTTTAGTCTTTTAATTCTGTAAACCATGTTTTTTTAATCCTTTTCTTATCTGTAAATGTCTTTGCCTTCTTTACCTTTCTGTGTGGCGTTCTGGTTTTTTGTTTTTGTTTTTGTTTTTTATTTTTCCAGATCACCAGTTCTCTCTTCTACTCTGATGGCTGTTCAGCCTATCCACTTGAGTTTTGGAATTTATTTTCTTCTTTTCTTTCCTTTTTGTAAGAGATGGAGTCTCGTTCTGTCATCCAGGCTGCAGTACAGTGGCACAATCACTGCTCACTGCAACTTCAAACTCCTGGCCCTTAAGCAATCCTCCTACCTCAGCCTCCTGAGTAGCTGGGATTACGGATGTGAGCCACAGCACCTGGCTATTTCTATGTTGCTTTTGTCTCTTCATGGCATCATCCTCTTTTATTATGGTGACTACTCTGTATATGTTTAATAATTTTAAGCATACTAATTTTATAGTGACCTTCACATAACTTTATGCTCTTTGTATGCTAATCCTCCTGTTTGTTGTGTAGTTAACTTTTCTTCATGGTGACATTCCTTTCCTGTTTTCCTCATGTAAACTTTTCACCTGGATTGTTCTGTAGTTTCTCTAAAGCTGTAGGTTACGTTTTCTATTTGTTTCTGCCAACAGCTCTAGAGGTTTCGGGAAGATGAAGGGATGAGCAAAACAGGAAAGGGATGATTGTCCATACAGTGAGTGTGGTCGGGCAGCTGGGCCCTGTGCTGGTGATTGACATGATTGGAGATGTGAGGCAACACGGAATTTGTCCTGCAGCAATTGAAAATCCAGGGCTGGAGCTAGCTCACAGGAGCTGCATATCAAGCCATGGAGTGGAATTCCTTCCTGGAATGACACCCACTCTCCAAGTCCTGCAGCTTCTTGGCAACCAGGGATGGAGATAAGCACAGTTGTTTCGCACAATGGTCAGTAAAACTTGAACTCAGAAAGGAAAGCTGAGGGATAATTAGAAAAAAAGCACCTCCCTTCTGACTTAAAGGGGAGAATAACCTTCACACTTTAAAGATGCACAGAGAACTTTAAAATGTGTTTTTAAAAATTATATGTAAATAATGGCAATTCATTTTCTATCCATTCTTTTATCTTGGTAAATACAAAGTATAGTGTATTTATTTTCATTATTAATGGTTAACATTTTCTGAAACTAGATTATACATTTTTCTTTCATCCTCTGTTTTCCTCATCCTTTCATAATTTAATACAGTGAAGAGAGATGATTAACTCTCCTGCTTGCCTGAGAACTCTGTGTAGATCTTTAGAGATCATAGCTGTAGCAGGAGAGTATCTTAAATATCATCATGGTCCCACTGTCACGTTACAAGGGAGAAGACTGAGGCTCCTAGAAGAGACCAGGTTTGTCCAGAACTGATAGGAAGGACTAAAATTTCTTTTGACGTGGTTGTAACACTCAGGAATCTTGATATTCTCTCTCTCTCTCTTTCTCTCTCTCTCTCTGTCTCCTCTCCTCTCTCTCACTTTCTATCTCTTCTCTCTCCTCTTTCCTCTTTGTTCTCTCTCTTTCTCTTCTCTCATTTTTTAGAGACAAAGACTTCTCTGTTACCCACCCAGGCTGGAGTGCAGTGGCATGATGACAGCTTACTGTAACCTCACACTGCTGGCCTCAAGTTATCTTCCTGCCTTAGTGTCCTGATGGGGCCTTGCTATGTTGACCAAGCTGGTCTCAAATGCCTCGGCCTCCCAAAGTGCTGGGACTGTAGGTGTGAGCCACCACACACAGCCTGATTCTGTTTCTTGAACTGATACTGCTGTTTCCCTTCCCAGTAAGAGTGGTTCCATAATTTTTTTCATGGAGAGCAGAAAAATTTTCATCCACTAAAAGTGCTGAATAAATGAGTGCTTATTTCTGCTTCATCAAAATGTTATTCTAACTAAAGTTGAGTATTTTCTCCCTTTTTTTGCCCTCTGACGTAAAGAAGAAAATCCCATATAATGTTCAGTACTTCCTCTTTTTTAAAAGATTAAATGCCAACAATTATAACTATATTAATTTGTGTATATATTCATTCATTTTTAAATATATGTGTGTGCGCACACACATAAACATACACCTTACTCGTTGCAACTGCTTCAGAGTTGAGTGTTGGGGCAGGTGGAGCAATACAAGGAAACATATCTCCATCCTAGAGCTCACTGCCTAATGGAGGAGACAGATGTAAAGAGAAAATCATAGCACTACATGTTAATGCTATAAAAATGTATGCAGTGCTATAAAATTTAAATGATAGAAATATTACTTGTCCCTGAGGAGTTCAGGAAGAGCTTTATAGGGAAAAGGATTCCCAAGCAGGAAAAGGGTCTTAAATGGTGGATAGAAGTTTTACTGGTTAAAAGTGGGTATTATAAATACAGGGAACCATACTTGCAAAATCTTCCAAGTGTAAAAATTTGACATTTTTAGTGAGAAGATCTGTGAAGCTGACATAAAGGTTCGTGGGGATTTGACCAGAGAGGAGCTTGAAAAGGTGAAGTCCAGATTGTGAAAGTCTTCATATAATATGCAAGGAGTTTGGATGTTATCTTTAACTGTAGAGATGCACTGACATTTATAAACAAGAGAAGATCACCAGATACGCATTTTAGAAACTGTGTCAGTAATCAGGCTGAAAGATTGGCAGCCAGTCATAAATGGAAGGCTTTGTTAATAGCCCCATCAAGAAATGAAAAGGAGCTGAACCAAGTCCCTAGTGACAGGGATGGAGAAGGCACAGTGGGGGAGGGTAAGATTCAAGAGAGATTGAGGAAAAAAATACAATATATGGAGCTTGATTAGATGTTTAAACTCGGAAGAGTCAGAGTTACTTCAGATTCCTGTTGTGGGGCACTGAATCAACAGTAACCATCTTAACTCAGGAGAGAAATTTGTAGAAGTTTGCTTGAGGAAAGCAGTGAGTTAGTGGTCTCCTGAGACCTCTATATGGGGATTGAAATAATGATAATGGTAACATTTCTTGAGCACCATGTGCCATTCTTTGAGAATTAAAGAGCAACAGTCAACATGGAGATATACTGATTCAGAAGAATCTGTTGATGTCCAGTTAAAAGTAAAAGCAGAGTCAACAGAAGTGGGTAGGAGAGAAGCAGTCAAAATCTGATTAGTTGGTTTTGTTTGTAGCTTTTGCCATGTGATAAGTGTGTGGTCATGGCCTTCTTGTATGTTGCTAGTGGTGAATCATTCTTGCAAAGAAATACTAATGTATTTATACACACTACATTATTCAAATAATGCTGAGTAATGTTTATTGGTATTTTCACAAGTTTGAATATTTGCTATAAGCTTCAGCTCTTTGTGAATGCTTGAATGGCACAAACACAAATAGAAGAGGATGAGAATGTTGCTCTGCAGTATACTAACATGAGATCAGAAATGAATTTAAAATCTGATTTGGCAAAAGCAATATCTGTTTCAATGCCAAACCAAAATCAGAGCAAACAGACAAAATATTTTTATCATTGTCTAAAGGCACTGAGCTACTGTGAAGCAGGATGTATCCTAGCATCCATTTGGACGGTGCACTTGGAAATTCTATTAATGGGAACAGGTTCTTTCCCTGTCCCTTCTCCATCTCTGCCTTAATTCAGCCAGCATCAACACAAAATGAAATAAAATTTTCTGTGTCCAATGTTATATCTTAAATTTATATTTAAGAGTAATAGAGTTTCATATTAAGTATTTGTGATGTTATCTTTAAGTTTTTCCAGAGATTTTTGACATTTATTTTGTGTTAATTTTCCCTTTATTTACAATTTTTAAAAAATTAAATATCTTTTTCAGGTTAGGATCATTTTTACATATCATTGAAATATATAATTTTGATGTAACGTATTCATTCAAATAACAATAAAGTATACATCCATTATTATATAGCCTACAGAATACTTCTGAAACTTTTATATAAGATGTTTGGTTTATTATAGTCATTATTTAAAATATATAAATCATATGAAAAATATATAATTATGATTTAAGAATTCTTATCTAACTCTTCAAATCCTGAAGATCAATACCTATTGGGAATTAATATCCATTGGGAGACACTAGACATTTTTCATATTTCTTGACTGAATTTTTTTATGATTCAGAAAAATATATCGGTTCCCCTAGAAGTACCAGGAAGGAATTCCCACATGGAAACATTACCATATACTATACTAACCTTTCATTTAGTCCTCACAGTAATCTATGATTTGTAGGCACTTGGGTAGCTCCATATTATAGATGAGGAAACTAAAATATAGATGAAGAACAGGGAACACACTCAAGACCATATGACTAGTAGTAGGTAGAATAGATTCAAACTTAGGCTGTCTAACTGGAACATGCTCTTAGCAGATACATCAGCTACTAGGCAGCCAGAGGCAGCATTCTGGAACTAAGGAGAAAGGATGGAACTGGAAATGTACACTAACATTTGTTTTTTTCTAATTCAGAAGGGCCTTCTATGCCAGATATGTTGCTGGTGAACCAGGTGCATAGTTGCTGTGAACTAAAACAGTGGAGTGTGATGTCCTTTGAGTTCCCCAAACTATGTAGTTTCATGCTATTGAACTTTCCCTGTTCTTTAAAAGAAGCTCAAAAAAATATTTATTCTCTAACTTTATTTTAGAAAACTACTTCCCTGCCTGAGCAGACCAAGTGAAATGACAGATGGAGGAATTAGCCTGCTAGTTTCGGGAAGGGCTGTGTGCTTTGTGGCTGCAAACAGTCTGCTGTTTGCTGGAGTTGCTCCCTTCTCTATTTTGCCTTGTCTACATAAACAGGGCTGTTTTGTTCTGGTTAATCTTCTGCTATAAATGCACCTGTCTTCTTCCCTGTTTATATTCCAAGTTAAATCTACCATGGTATATCAACTTCATTTAATAATATTATCTTACAGAAACATGCTCATGGTGTTGGCATCTATAGAGACAAAAGGAAGACAATGACTTCAGCTTTTAAAAATAAATTTTTAAAGCAAGAATCTTTAGAGTTTACCTCTTTCTACATGCCAGAATGCTGCGTAGAGGAGCTGTTTAAAATTTCCCAAATTGTCTCTGGAAATGTCAACAAAATTACCAGTTTGGTGTGAGCTCATCAAATTTTTAGAATTCCAGAGCTTAGGGGAAAACCCACCACCACCACTACCAACAACAACAACAACAACAACAACAACAACAAAAACCCCAGGAACACACATTATGTGGTTGATTGCCCAGAGGTTATGGTTTTCTTGCGTTGATGATATTAGTACATGTGTTGAAGACAGAGATAGGCACATCGCTTAGTTTATAATACTAACAGCATTGGAACATTGATGGGTCAGGAAATATTGTATAGATGCATCCTGTAAAGTAATGTGGTTTTAAATGCCTTACTAGAATGCCAAGTGTATGTATGGTGAGTATAAGCTTTGGACTTGGACAAACCTCATTTTATAGATTGCTGGTACTTGTGTAGTCTGTGATCTTGGACAAATTTCATAGCTTCTTTGAGTTGTCTTATCTTTGAAAAGTAGGGAATATAGAACATAAGCTTGTTACGAACATTAGATGAGGCATATTTAATGCTCTTAGTGCAGTGTATGTGGTATACAACAGACACTAAAGAGTAGGCAGCACTTTTATTTATTGATCACCTTTATTTAGCACCTTTCTGTGTGCCTGGTAATTTCTGAGACAGCAATTATTTTCTCCTCCGCTGTAGTCTATTTGATTTCTCAATCCCTCATTAGATGTCCCTCCTGTATGCTCCCCTATCACCCTATGTTCTCTAGCACTGGCTGGCACTTATCCCATATATTGTAATTGTGTGCATACTTGTCTCATTAGGGTAAGGGACTGGGCCTGTCTTGTTCATTATTTTATCACCATCCTCAGAAAACCAAGCACAGAGGAAGATGCTCAATAAATATTTATTTATTAAATGAATGAATTAATAAATGCATGCACACTTTACTCAGGTCTGCTTTTGCTGACTCCTCCTGTCTGCTTCTGCCTTTGATGTGGTTAGAGATGATGGTTGCCAGCAGAAACCAGTTAACTAAATCTTAGTTCCATGTAAAAATAAGTAACCCAGGGTGGGGATAGCTCTAGGTGTTGCCCCAGGCATACTTGGACTTTGTGTCAGAATATTTTTTTACTTGTCCTATTAGGAGGCTTTTCCATTTACTTCTAAATTTGCAGCTATTTTGAATGGTTGAGATGACAGGATGTATTCTCTTTCCTGCATAAGGAAGGCAGTGAAGCCTAGAGCTTAGAGGTAAGACAGCCCCTTCATCCAACTGAATTTCCTAACAACCAGCTGTGTAATCTTATTACACATCTGAAGCTTCAGTCTTCTTGACTGTTCAATGAGATTAATAATAAAAATACCTCAGGGTAATTGTAAAGATTGAAATAATACATATAAAAGCTTACCCAATGCCTGGCACATATTAATAACTATTAACTTTTTAAAGTTATTCCTGTAAGTCATTTATGTTTTATAGGAATAAATAATCAAACCATGCTAATGTTGATGAATTACTAAAATGTGAACTATTGAAACATTTCTGGGCAATACCAGTGCAGTGGCCTTGAAAATTTATTGTTCAAACTCCTGATGTGGGGAACATAATTGACTGAAAGCCCTGCTGCTTCCCTTGTAGATCCACCACTGCTTTGCACCAAGACCAAGCTTCCCCTGGGCTGCTCCCAGCCAGTGATGAGGAGTTAGGGTTAGGGTTAGGGCCTAATGCAGGCCTATTTCTGCAAAGCATGGGACTCCCTTAACAGGTGACTTTGGCTCAAGGACTCCCCATCTGCCTGGTGGACACTTCCATTAAACTGTGTTGCAGCCTGAGACTCTTCCTACCCAATCTTCCTTGCTTCCCTCTCCCCTTGACAGTGAGTGGTGAGACCTACACCGCAGTCTGAGGCTCTCTCTGCCTTCTGCAGCTTCCTCTCACATTTCCTTTACTGGTATTTCCTCCAGGAAACCTCACGCTTGTCTTGGTGCCTACTTCTTGGAGGATCTGAGCTAACACAAACAACTGTAATTGTTGTTAGGGAGTAACAGTCTATACCTTAGAGCACAGATTTGATATTTTCTTCATCAGGTATGAAGTTAAAGTTAATATAAGTTTAACATGATCTTTATGTTATTGCAGTTCCTCAGAACTAGAATTTGGTGTTACCTTAAATTCCCTAGGATAAGTATTAGCCACTATTTCCTCAGGGAAGTCTACTAAAATTTAGGACTTTACATGCTAACCTGCAGATTCAGTTTTAAAATTGTTCTTATTTAGGACAGCCCTCCAAAGTTCCAGGTCTTTAAAGTGATATGGTAATTTTAGTCTTTAACATTCATTCATGAACCAATAATTTCTGACCCTACCCCCCCAAAAAAGAAATTTATTGATAGCTCTCCAGTGTTTATCTGTTTTTATAGTCTTCTGCTGATTTCTTTGGTTTTGCCATTAGTCCGGCCAAATCCTCACTCGATTATTATTTTTGTGACAGACCAGGTCCAGGGAACAGTCACCATCCGGAATATCAGTGCCCTGTCTTCAGGTTTGTACCAGTGTGTCGCTTCTAACGCTATTGGAACCAGCACCTGTCTTCTGGATCTCCAGGTTATTTCACGTAAGCATATGGAAATTCTGATGTCAACCCTGGGTCTGAAACTCTAAGATCTTTGTTATACCAGAAAATGAAGGGTTCTGCTGAATTGTCTTAAGGTTACCTGAAGATTAAATAGAAATTGTTTTGGTTTTAATTATTATTGAAAATAGTTTATAAATGTTTTAGTATACTTTCCAGCCTCAGCAATATGATAATCTTTATGACAAAATATCTTTCTCCTCAGGATCAATAAAATTGAACAATTTCTTATTGTATAATGCTATAGACATTATAAAAATGGTAATAATCTTGTGGGTATAGCAAGACCTTCTTGTGTTTTTTCCTTGTTTCTTATATCTGCATAATTTTGAGGTGTCTAGGTTATAAATGGCAGTGTAGAAAACTTCTCTTTAGTTGAGAATTCTGGGATATTTGAATTCCAGTTGCAAAAGGGAGTGATCTGGCTGGGCTGAGGTAGAAGGATATCCCCTAGTTTCCAGCATTCATGTAGGGTAGATCAGGCAAGTTAGATTGGTGCTGTCTGTTACCTAATGTAGGTATTGTTCTCCTAAAATGTGCACGTCATTTAATTGTTTATTCATTCAAAATATGTTCAGAGCCTACTATGTGTTAGTCCTAGCCACTGACAATATGAAAGTTAATTGAGATTTAACTTTATATAGACGAAAGATTTTAGACAGTTTTATACGTTTTAAGCAGATTATTTAGTAAGCTTATGTGCTTATTATAGTTGCATGGGTATGTGCTATTTCTCTCTTTTTCTTTTCTTTAAATATACCTTAAATATATTTTGCAGCCCAGCCCAGGAACATTGGACTAATAGCTGGAGCCATTGGCACTGGTGCAGTTATTATCATTTTTTGCATTGCACTAATTTTAGGGGCATTCTTTTACTGGAGAAGCAAAAATAAAGAGGAGGAGGAAGAAGAAATTCCTAATGAAATAAGGTTTGTCTGTCAGATTTTTAAAATTTGTCCTGCGTAGCCATTGTGTACTTCTATTCATTTTTGGCAGTTAAGATATATCTGCTAATAATAAAACTCTGATGGCCAAGATTATTAAAGTGGCTAATTGATATTTTCTTGTATATCACTTTTCTTCATGGTACTACTCAGCTTTATTCACTGGATCATGAAGGAGGGAAAGGTCCAGCATGTGCCCAACTAGGAGGATACAAATGAAGAGTTCCCCTTCTCTTTCATATCTCCAGGGTAGGCAGGGTTAGGTGGCTGCCACAATGGGAAAGGTAGTGTCTAAAACATGTGTTTACCACTGACATTGATAATAGATGTGAACATAAAGCAAGAAGGAGCTCCATAAGAGCATAGCAGTGCCTGTACACAGTCAGGCCACAGCGCTATGGCTCAGAAAGGTAGTTCAGACAAGAATATGAACATTTTAAGAAAACAATGCCAACATCATCTTTAAAGAAAAGTGACTCTAGTCATACTGGGGAGATTTGAGGGTTCAGGCTCAGTCTCAGATTTCCTCATGGCATATCCTTATTGAAAATGCTCTAATGACTCCAGTCTCCATAGTGAGACATACCACAGCCTTACAGGATCTGATTCTTGCCTGCGTATCTTCTCTCTCATCACTCTCAGCTCACTTTGCCTTGCAGTCTGTCCTGCATTTTCCCATTGCTCAGGGCTTTTGCTCAAGCCTCTGCTCTCTTCCTGGACCATGCTTCACATTTGATCCATCTCTTTACTAAATTCCTTGATCTGATTCTAGATTAGACCAGGCATCACCTCCTCACATAAGTTGTCTTTAGCCCCTTGCCCAGCCTTTCAGACTTGTGAACATTCTTGCATTGATTACTATCCTCATTGACTATAGGTTTCTTAGGTGTAGGATTTGTGTCTTTTTTACATGAAACATATTGTAAAGTGTACCCAATAAATGTTAAATGAATTGGGTAGCATCTTAAATTAAATAAATGACTTATTTTAGGCTGTTGTAATTCTTAAGTGTTTGGGCCATATGCAGGGATAGAGTCTACCCTAGGATAAGATTACTGAGGAGGACCTCTCATCAGCACCCTACAGTGATTTCTCAAACTCCAAAGGGTAATACAATCAGGCCAACTCTGATTAATCAATTTCTTTAAGTTCTGCATACCTATAGTTTGATTTCCCAGCTATTTTATGGCATCCAGTTTAGTAGATTTCTTCATGGACTAATTTCCTACTTACAGTAAATATTTATGTGTGAATAAATATTTACTATATATGAATATTTACTATAAATATATATAAAGCAAGATACTATTTACTATAAATATATATAAAGCAAGATTTGTTATGTATTTACTATATGATATATTTATGTGAATTTTATTTACATATATATTTAAAAGTTGTATTGGAAGAGACATTCTCTGAGAGATCTGAGATTTCCTTTTCTACTGTTGGAGACTGAGAAGCTGAGGAGAGATTTTCTTGACTGTTGTCTCAAAGGGAATGGATACCAAAGCTGTGGCCATCCAGGGTTGCCATGCCTGCTTTCACGATAGAGTAGTCTCTCCTGGATTTGTTTTTTGGATGTATAAGCCTTAACATGAAAAGAAAGATTCCAGGTAGGAGGATAGGATTAACTTGAAGTAAATCCTAATGACGACTTTATTTTGTTCCTTTCAGAGAGGATGATCTTCCACCCAAGTGTTCTTCTGCCAAAGCATTTCACACTGAGATTTCCTCCTCGGACAACAACACACTAACCTCCTCCAATACCTACAACAGTCGATACTGGAGCAACAATCCAAAAGTTCATAGAAACACAGAGTCAGTCAACCACTTCAGTGACTTGGGCCAGTCTTTCTCCTTCCACTCAGGCAATGCCAACATACCGTCCATTTATGCTAATGGGAGCCATCTGATTCCGGGTCAACATAAGACTCTGGTAGTGACAGCCAACAGAGGGTCATCACCACAGGTGATGTCCAGGAGCAATGGCTCAGTCAGTAGGAAGCCTCGGCCTCCACACACTCATTCCTACACCATCAGCCACGCAACACTGGAACGAATTGGTGCAGTACCTGTCATGGTACCAGCCCAGAGTCGGGCTGGGTCCTTGGTATAGGACATGAGGAAATGTTGTGTTCAGAAATGAATAAACGGAATGCCCTCATACAAGGGGGAGGGTGGGGTGGGGGAGTGCTGGGAAAGAAACACTTCCTTATAATTATATTAGTAAAATGCACAAAGAAGAAGGCAATGCTGTTACTTGGCCACTAAGATGTGTAAAATGGACTGGAATGCTCCGTCATGAAGACTTGCTTCCCCACCAAAGATGTCCTGGGATTCTGCTGGGTCTCAAAGATGTGCCAAGCCAAGGAAAAAGATATAAGAGCAGAATAGCACTTAAAATCCAAACTGCTGCCCAGATGGGCTTGTTCTTCATGCCTAACTTAATAATTTTTAAGAGACTGAAGTGCCAGATGGAGTTTAAATATTGAAATTATTTTAAAAGGTAGGTGTCTTTAAGAAAATAACAAGCAACCCTGTGATATGTTCCGTCTCTCCCAATTCCCTCGTTATGTAGAGGGCTTAATGGTATAAATGGTTAATATTGGTCCCAACAGGGCTGACTCTTCTATCATATAATCAAAACTTTTTACATGAGCAAAATTCAGTAAGAAATGGGGGAAAACAAAGGAAATGTCTTTGAGAAGCCCCTTCATATTTATTTATTTATCTCTTCCTGAACCATGAATTTCATATTTGGAATATTGCTGTATTGACAGATTCTTGCCTGTCTGTTTATTCTAGGATCTGTTACAGGTCCATGGCAATTACTGTTTATTTTTTCCTGGAAAAATATTTTTTTATAAAAGATTTTTTTTTTTTAATACATGAGAGGCATTGGGCTAAGAGAGAAAAGACTGTTGTATAATACCTTCTTCAATGGTTGTATTTAGTGAGCTCATAGAGGTCCATCATATCATGACCGAGCTAGGTTGTGTGGGCAGGAAGGTAGGGCTAAGGGGTTGTAGCCTTGCTGGGCAGCCTCTCAGAGCAAGGTTGTTCAGATCTCCCTTGCTATTACAGTAGGTTACTATTAATGAGGGCAGCACCTGATGCCTTTTGTACTGAGGTAGGTAACTTTCTCCTTATTTGACAAATAGAGGTTAACTTACTTGTCAGGGAGGGCAGACATTTTTTTTTGTTTTGTTTTGTTTTTCGAAATAATTCTTTTTGCAAAAGAGGTAAGACTGAGACAAAAGGTGTTACTTTCTGGTGTGCTCCTGGAAGTGTCTACCCTACATTTGTGTCAGCTCAGGGTTGCAGTGTTGCCCAGATGCATTTTACACCACTGTAAAGAGATTCTTTTTGTGGTTACTACCTGGCTTGGCTGGCCTTGCGGTTCACCAGATTAATTTACAAACTCCCCCACTTTATTTTGTGCTATGTAGATCTGGCCATACTTGTATTAGTGACTGTCTTGCCTTAACCACACTTTAAGCAACCCACAAATTTCTTCCCAGATTTGTTTCCTAGATTACTTATGATACTCATCCCATGTCTCAGTAAGAGTGTCTTTTCTTTCTGGATGTGTTCTCTCACTCCCTCTTACCACCATACTTTTTGCCCTCTTCTCCTGCAAGCGTAGTCTTCACAGGGAGTGGCTTCCTGACATTTTTTTCAGTTATGTGAATGAATGGAAACCAACAGCTGCTGCAAACACTGTTTTTCCAAGAAGGCTACTACACTCAGAACCTAACCATTGCCAACCATTTCAGTATTGATAAAAAGCTGAATTTACTTTAGCATTACTTATTTTTTTCCATTTGATGGTCTTTGTAAAAATTTAAATAAATGAATGTCTATACTTTTTATAAAGAAAAGTGAAAATACAATGACACTGAAAAGATGATGCTATCAGATGCTGTTTAGAAAGCATTTATCTTACATTTCTTTATTCTTTCTAATGATCTAAAATTCAATAAAATTTTATTCATATAAAATAAGTTGTCATTAATTATCAATACTAATGAGTATGTCATTTTAAAACTTAGTATTCTCTGTAATGTTACAAGATTTTCTCCATCCTGTTAAATAATATTTATAATTATTTTAATAGGCACATGGTATTCCAAAAATGACTTAGTCTTTCTCTTAAATTTAGTTTGATTCCAGTTCTTACCCATATGACTGAAGATTAATGACTTTCTTCATACATTGAGCTATTTTCCCATTTCCTAGAATGAAAGTTCACGAAGACAGTCTCTATGCTTGCCTTTTTCACCACTGAATCTCCGTCACCTACTGCAGTGCCTCATGTGGGTGTTGAGTAGATAAATGCTGATTTCTGAATTGAAATTGCTAAGTCGAGATATGGGCATGATTGTAGCTCTTGATGTGTACTGGATCATTCCTTTAACTTTTTATTTTGAGATAATTATACTTTTACATGCAACTGTAAGAAATAATAGAGATGTCACATACCTTTTACCTATTTCTCCCAGTGGTAACATTTTGCGTAATTATTGTACAGTATCACAAGTTCACATGGATATAATTTATCAACCATATTCAGATTTCAACACTTGTACATGCACTCGTGTGTATGTGCACATTTAGGTATATACAGGTTTATCACACGTGTAGATTTTTTAAAACTTTTGTTAGTTTTTATTTATTTAAAAAGTAATACAGAATACTGAAAAAAGATTTAAAAATCAACAAGTAATGCTCCCACCTACAGAATGCCACTCTTAACATTTTGGAGTATTTACATTCATTTATTTACAAACAGATTTTTTTGTTGTTTATTGAGGCGTATTTTGCATACAGTAAAATTCACCATTTTAAGGTGATGTGTGTGTGATGTATGATGAATGTAACAGCCACTACAATCAAGATACAGAATATTTCCATCACCCTCAAAAATCCCCTCCTTACCTTTGTAATTAAACCACTCTCCCCAACCGCTCTCTAGCAATCACTGACCTGATTTCTGTTCCTAGGGTTTCAGCTTTCAATAATGTCATGTACATTTCATGTGACCAACACCACAGTCAGGATACAAGATTCCTTATGCTACCCTTTCATAGTCATAGCCACCACCCTCCTTCCCAAGTCCCCACTTCCAAACCAATCACTGTCTGTTTTTCATTTCTGTAATTTTGTCATTTTGAGAATGCTATATAAGTGGAATGCAGTATGAGGATTGGCTTTTGCTTTTTAAAATTGTTTTGCTCAGAATAATTTCTTTGAGATCCATTCAAGTTGTAGCAGGTATCAATAATCCATTCCATTTTATTGCTGAGTAGTTTCCCATGGTACAGAAGAGGTAGCACAGTTTATTTTACCCATTGGAGGATATGAAGGATATTTGCATTGTTTCTAGTTTTTGGCTATTAGGAATAAATCTGCTATAAACGTGTGGATAGGTTTGTGTGGTGATCATGCTGTTTTCTGAATTGAAATTGAAATCAGAAAAACGATAGGTTTCATTTTTCTGGGATAAATGTCCAGGAGTGCAGTTTCTGGGTTGCATGTGGGAAGTACATGTTTATTTTTGAAAGAAAATGACTTACTCTTTTCTTGGGTGGCCATATAATTTTACATTTCTTTCAGCCGTCTGAGTGACCCAGTTTCCCTGAATCCTTGACAGCATTTGATATTATCAAAATTTTACATGTAGCCATTTTCATAGGTATGTAGTGATATCATATGTTCTGGTGGTTTTAAAAACTTTTATTATTATTGGTACATAATAGTTATATATATTTATGGGGTACATGTGATGTTTTGATACAAGCACACAATGTATGATAATCAAATTGGGATAATTGGGGTATCCATCACCTCAAGCATTTATTATTTCTTTGTGTTAAGAACATTCCAATTTTACTCTTTTAGTTATTTAAAAAGATAACAGTAAATTTTTGTTGACCATAGACAACCTGTTAGGCTATCAAATACTAGATCTTATTCATTCTAACTATATTTTTGCACGGAAACCATTCCCACTTTCCCCCACTACCTGCCACCCCTCCTCTGATCATCATCTGATCATCATCATTTCTACTTTCTATCTTTATGAGAACAATTGTGTTAATTTTTAACTCATTTTGACTCCTATGAGTGAGAACATGTGAAATTTGTGATAATGGTTTAAATTCATACTTCTTTGATGGCTAAGCACATCTTTTCATGTGCTTGTCATCTCTATGTCCTCTTCAATAAATATCTGCTTGTGTCTTTTGCCCATTTTCTAGAATGCTTTTTTTTTTTACTGTTGAGTTTTGAGAGGTTTTTACATATTCTAGATACAGATCCTTTATTGAATATATTGTTTGCAAGTATTTTCTCCCAGTTTATAGCCTGCCTTTTCATTCTCTTCAGTCTTTCATAAAGCAAAAGTTTTAAATTTTGGTAAGGTACAATTTAATTTTTCCTTTTGTGGATCGTACATCTGATGTCAAGTCTAAATTTTTGCCTAGACCTGCCTGGGTTCTGAAGATTTTCTTCTATTTTTTTCATAAAAATTTTAGAGTTTTACATTTAATTCTGTGATTCATTTTTAGTTAATTTCTAAAATAATAAGGTTTAGGTTGAGGTTCATATTTTTGTCTACGGATGTCTAGTTGCTCCAGTAACATTTGTTGAAGCCCATCCTTCCTTCAGTGAATTGTTTTTGCACCTTTGTAAAAAATCACTTAGGCATATTTGTGTGAATGTCTTTCAGAGTCCTCTAGCTGTTCCACTGATTTGTGTGTGTGCGTGTGTCAGCCCCTCCATCAATACTATGGTGATAACTGTAGCAATTTAGTAAGCCTTAACATCTGGTAGAGTGGTTTCTCCCACTTGGTTCCTTTTTTTTCAAAGTTACATTAACTATTCTAGGTCCTGTGCCTTTATAAATTTTAGAAATAAAGGTGGTCTGTGTCTACAAAACACCTTGCCATTTTCATATATGAATTACATTGAAGCCTATAGAATCCATTTTGGGAAGAATTGACATCTTTACTATGTTGGGTTTTCATAGCCATGAACACAATGTCTCTTCATTTAAGTCTTCTTTAATTTTATTTCATTAGCATTTTATAACTTTTACGATACAGATATGATACATGTTTTTATTGGACTTATACATAAGTATTTAATTTTTTGAAGCAATTGTAAATGATTCTGTTTTATAAATGTTGGTTTTAATGATTAGATTAAATGATTGGATTCTATGTGGTTGACTTTGTATTTTGCAACCTTGCTGATTTGTGTCTTCTGAGGTTTTTTTTTAAACTTCTTTACAGATTACTTGGGATTTTCTGCATACAATATCATGTCATATGAAAATAGGTGTAGTTTTATTTCTTCCTCTTCAAACTGTGTGCCTTTTATTTCTTTTTCTTACCATCTTGCAATGGCCAGAACTTAACAGTACTATGCTAGATAAAAGTGGTGTTCCCTTTTTCCAATCTTAGGGGGAAAGCATTCATTCTTTTACCATTAAATATGATGTTAGGTATTGGTTTTGGTAGATGCTTTTTATCAGCTGAGGAAGTTTCCCTCTATTGGTTTTCTGAGAGTTTTAGTCATGAATGGGTGTTGAATTTTGTTAAATATTTTTTCTGCATTTATTTACATAATTATTATTTTTGTCTCTGGTGTGTTGATGTGCTGGGTTACATTGTTTGATGTTTGCATGTTGAAGCAGCCTGGCATACCTGGAATAAATCCCATTTGGTCATGGTGTATAATTCTTTTTAAACATTGCTGGATTTGATATGTTAATATTTTGATGAGGATTTTTGTGTGTGTGTTTATGGAAATCTTTAGTGAAATCTGTGCCTGGAGATTTCTATTTCAGGTTTTAAATGACTAATACCATTTCTTTAGTGGTTATAGGACTATTAAGATTGACTATTTCATCTAGTTTGTGGTTTGTAATTTTTTTCTAGGCTGTCAATTTTGTGAGCATAAAATTGTTTGTATTATTTCCTTATTGTCTTTTTAATCAGAGCATGATCTGTTTTTCTCCCTCAGTTTCTCATTATCCATTTTGTTTTTCTTGCCTTCTTGTGGGTTACTTGAATAACTTGTAGGAGTCCATCTTTATTTATAGTGTTTTTAGTATATTGCTTTGTGTATATACATATGTATTTTTAGTGTTTGTTCTAGGTATTAAAACATGGACACGTAATATATCCCAGTCTGTTTGTATCAATGTTTTACCACTTTGACGTGTGGAAACTTAATTCCATTTACATCCCTTTTCTTTCTCTGTTTTAAATCTCTTTTTCTTTATTATAAGATGTTGTATAATTTTTGTTTTAATGATCAGGGATGATTTTTAAAATTGATGAGGAGAAGTCCAGTGTATGCATCCATACATCTGGGTTTATTTTGTTCTTCCTTCCTTCCTGTCTGAGATTTTTTTTTTTTATTTTTTAAATTTTTTTATTTTTATTTATTATTATACTTTAGGTTTTAGGGTACATGTGCACAATGTGCAGGTTTGTTACATATGTATCCATGTGCCATGTTGGTTTGCTGCACCCATTAACTCGTCATTTAGCATTAGGTATATCTCCTAATGCTGTCCCTCCCCCTCCCCCCACCCCACAACAGTCCCCGGAGTGTGATGTTCCCCTTCCTGTGTCCATGTGTTCTCATTGTTCAATTCCCACCTATGAGTGAGAACATGCAGTGTTTGGTTTTTTGTCCTTGCGATAGTTTACTGGGAATGATGGTTTCAAGTTTCATCCATGTCCCTGCAAAGGACATGAACTCATTCATTTTTTATGGCTGCATAGTATTCCATGGTGTATATGTGCCACATTTTCTTAATCCAGTCTGTCGTTGTTGGACACTTGGGTTGGTTCCAAGTCTTTGCTATTGTGAATAGTGCCACAATAAACATACGTGTGCATGTGTCTTTATAGCAGCATGATTTACAGTCCTTTGGGTATATACCCAGTAATGGGATGGCTGGGCCAAATGGTATTTCTAGTTCTAGATCCCTGAGGAATCGCCACACTGACTTCCACAATGGTTGAACTAGTTTACAGTCCCACCAACAGTGTAAAAGTGTTCCTATTTCTCCACATCCTCTCCAGCACCTGTTGTTTCCTGACTTTTTAATGATGGCCATTCTAACTGGTGTGAGGTGGTATCTCATTGTGGTTTTGATTTGCATTTCTCTGATGGCCAGTGATGATGAGCATTTTTTCATGTGTCTTTTGGCTGCATAAATGTCTTCTTTTGAGAAGTGTCTGTTCATATCCTTCGCCCACTTTTTGATGGGGTTGTTTTTTTCTTGTAAATTTGTTTGAGTTCATTGTAGATTCTGGATATTAGCCCTTTGTCAGATGAGTAGGTTGAGATTTTCTTTCGTTTCCTTTGAAGAAAACCCTTCAGCCGATCTTTAAAAGTAGTTATACTGGCAACAAATTCTATTAGTTTTTCTTTGTCTGAGAATGTCTCTGTTTCCCTTTCATCCCTCACTGGATATCGTAATCATGGTTGACAATTCTTTTCTTTCAGCAGTTGAAAAATTTGGGAAGTGTTCAGCCATTACCTTTTAAAATACTCTCTCATATCTCTCCTCAGACTCCGATGATGGATCTTTTGTTGTTATCCCTGTTTATTCTTTTTCAGTCTGTTGTATCTCTGTTGTTCAGACTGTGTAAATTCTATTGAGCTGACTTCAAATTTACTGATTCTCTCCTCTGTCATTTCCATTCTACTGTTGAACCCAGGCAGCAAGGTTTTATTTCAGTTACTGGACTTTTTAGTTTGATGACATTCCTTGTTTAAACAAAATATAATTATTAATTTAAATATCATTTACATACCATAAAGTTAATTCATATAAAGTATACATTTCAGTAGTTTTTGGTATGTATGCAGAGTTGTAGAAGCATCACCACAATCTAATATTTGAACATTTTCAATACCCCAAAAAGAAAACTGTACCCACTGACAGACAGTCCTCATTCCATGCCACCTTTAGCCTCAGAAGCTACTAACCTACTTTCTGTCTCTGTAGATTTGCCTATTCTGGACATGTCTTATAAATTGTATCATACAATACGTGAGGTTTTGTTTTTATGTGTGTGTGTGTGTGTG